>NC_068984.1:10463947-10468606 GCF_001194135.2 Octopus bimaculoides
AAGAAATGTCCCGAATGCTGTGTGGAGCACTCATTCTCACTGTTCGCCACTATCATGTATATATGCATACATATATATATATATATATATACGGACGTCTTCCAGTTTCCGTCTACCAAAACTACTCACAAGGCTTTGGTCGGCCCGAGGCTATAGTAGAAGACACACAATGGGACTGAACCCAGAACCGTGTGGTTGAGAAGCAAGTTTCTTACCACACAGCCACTCCTACGCCTATATATATATGTGTGTGTGTGTGTGTGTACACACACATGTATATATATGCCTCTGGGTGTACGCGTTAACGTATGACTGTGTGCATGTGTATCACTTCAAGCCAATGCTGAACTAGCAATTCGATAAATAGGCATCGTTAAAATTTGTATCAGAATTACTGAAATAAGTATGGAGTCAATTGATAGACTTAGCCTCCTTGTCAACAGCATCCTATCTTAGCTACAGTCAACAGCATCCTATCTTAGCTACAGTCAAATGAATGAAACCAGTTAAAGAAAAAATGAAATAAATAAATGCTTTTCTGAAAAGCTTCAACGGTTAGAGTTAATAGCAACATCTTAATGGCGGAGATGACATTATTTTATTAGTATATATAATACGAGCGTAGCCAGTACTTCATTTTAATTTTATTTTTATCGTATTTTGGCGACTAATGTCTTCCAATTTAATGTATTGACAAACTACTAGTATCACTACTACTGAGAGCATTCTGACCTGTTGCATCTCACTATAGTTTTTGATATATGACGCAGTTTAATATAAACTTCTTGGTGACATTGGTCTGAGACTTGATAGGAGTGTGGAAACGAAATCACCAAGTTCGTATAATTTTGAATTAAAACTAGTAGAAGCAGTAACATCAGCAGTAGTAGTAGTAGTAGAAGTAGAAATTGTTGGTTTTGTTTAACTCGTTGGAAGACCTAGAATTAAAAGTGTGCCGGCTGTGGCTACCACGTTTTCTTGTTTTTTGCTTTTTATCTTTTTTCTTCAGACACAGTCAAACTAGAATTGTATTAACTGATCTGTCCTTCCTTTCAAAAGACAATAGGAGGGAGCGTCGAAAGATAAATTTAACTGCTTTTTCTAACTGCATGTTCAACAATGTAAAAGCTCCATATTCTATTCTTTACGTTACCATTTGGTAGGTTTTAAACTGAACCCGATGGCATGTGTTGGTTGGGTATTTTTACATCTCATTTATTACGATATGAAAGGGTGGCGGCCTATCCAAGGAAGAGTAATTATCATTAATGCATCTAACGGCATGAAATTAGAGGAGATTTAGCGAGCCTTGTGAATTTTTTCGGTCTGTTGATGGTCATCACATTATACTTCGGTGTTATTCGGTGGAAGAGGGTTAGTTAGTACTTGGTCAATGTTTTGCATCTATACAGAACTTTGATATGAGTGCCGAAATGGTTGTTTAGAAAGACTCTCTTACTAAGCTCGCCACCTTAATAATGATGATGATGATAATAATAATAACAATGATAATAATAATAATGATACGAATATTATTATTATTATTATTATTATTATTATTATTATTATTATTATTATTATTATTATTATTATTGCCTTTTCACAGCTTCTAACGCTGGAGATGTACTACGGTGTCAGCTGTTCACTACCAGTGAACTAAGGTAACATCTCTTATTTTTCGAGCACCATCCAGAGTATTCGAGCGATTCCAAGCAGTGCTTTTTTCAGCAAGTGTTCCACCCTTATTGCAGACCCTATTTGTTCCAAGTACTACTCAAAATTTTTATTCACTGTTCCCTGGGCTCCGACATTTATTGGTTCTACTACTACCTTTTTTTATCGACCACAACTGCTTAACCTCCCAAGCTAACCTGTCATATCTATCGACTTTTCCTTCTTTATCGCATACCTTGTTATCAGCTGGGAATGCTATATCTATGATCCAGCATAGTTTGTTTTCTTTCTCAATTAACACTATGTTTGGCTTCCTATTCTCTAACTCATGGTCGCACTGAATCATAAAATCCCGTAGGACCTTTGACTTTTATTTGCGACGATGCCTTCAGGTTTGTGGTCGTACCAATTTTTTGCTCTGTCAAGTCCATACTTTTTGCAAAGTATCCAATGGACAATCCTTGCTATATTGTCATGAAGTCTCTTATATTCTTTCTGGGCTAGTAGCGTACATTGGCTGGTAATATGCCATACGGTTTCGCCATTTTGTCCACAAATTCTGCACTTATCACTTTCTGATGTGTTGTCTATTCTGCATTTGATATAATTCGTTCTTAGTGCTTGGTCTTGGGCAATACAGATTAAAGCCTCCATTTCCGGTTTTAAACCACTTTTAGTCATCCATAGGCAGAGGTAATGCAGTACGATCGTTTCACACAACTCCATTTAATTAAACAATGCAACCATTACATCAATTTAAATGCAGAGCAATCCTCAACTGCAGAAAGGCATAGAATTTAATTAAATTAAAACAGATGGACACATTAGTATAATATTACTTAAAATCTCCAAGAAGTTAAGGAGATAGACAAAGAACATGCTGCTTTCATCTGTTTTAATTTAATTAAATTCTATGCCTTTGTGCAATTGAGGATTGCTCTGCATTTAAATTGATGTAATGGTTGCATTGTTTAATTAAATGGAGTTGCGTGAAACGATCGTACTGCATTACCTCTGGATATCCTTGCTGCTTATATATATATGCTTCAGGACAAAGTGTCAGTCGAGTACAGAACATAATAAATAATTAAAATAACATAATTTCTTAGTCGCTTGTCATTTTATTTCCTTATATGGTTGTGAGCGTGTGTGTGTGAGTATATATATATATATATATATATATATATTTACTCACACACAAACACATAACAATTTATGTTGCAACAGTCACAACTTGCTAAGTCTGGAGGGTTACTGGCCTGTTGGTAGGTCTTTCCTTCATATTCTTACATGAGTATCGGCTGTCTTTCCGTAAAAGCAATATCTTCTAATTAGATACCATGAGGAAGGTATAAGGTGGTACAGGAGCTGTTAATTAGAAAAAGAATTATTGTACTGATCATAATGATAAGACAGAAAAAACTCATGACATGATAGGAGGACACTTTGGGAGCTTAAAATCAATTTAAAATGTTTGTATAATGAAACATAAAACTTTTTGTAAACCAATTGGTTTCCGTTTTTATCAATCAGCCAGTCTATCTCGCATACAGTTGCGCCTCGAGCGACAGTTCTCCTTCAGTGTGTCCGATAGATTGCATGTTCTGGTTTCTCAGAAGAAGATGTCTGTTAACACCTTTCAGATCCTCTTAACGTTATATGACCCGTAGTTCACTGTTTTCCCTTGCCTCTTCTTGCTGCTCGTCACAAGCTGCTTTTTTTGTATTCTGATTATCTGGTTGTCACATACCTTGACCAGTCAATCGCATTCTTCATTCTGTTACCATATATTGAAGTCTTCCCAACAGAGTTCTTCTTAAGATTTCTACATTTTTTATATGGTTATGATTCAAAATTCTTTGAGTTTTCCACAAGCACTTTTCGTAAAAGACATCCGTCACGAACATTGCTCTGTGTTTGGCGAATAAGAACTCATTTTCACACTTTGAACATACACACTATACGGACTCAACTTCTACACTCTCTCCGTTTGAAATGCGCATTCTCATCCTACACACATATGATACGTATATACATGCACAGTCAGACCCACTTACACCCAAATACACATACAACCAAATAAAGACTAAGTGGAGACTGACGAATAGAGGCGAATAATAACCTGATGTTAGAAATGCTGCAATAACTTTCTTATATTTAAATTTATTCCAGTCCTTTTGATTAATGCTGTGAATATTTTAAGCATATATTATTTAAAATATATATTATTTAAAGTTGTTCTACATTCTTTTGATTGGAAAATAGACTGGCAAGTCATTCTTGTCTGATCTACGCCTCTGCTGTACTATCAAAAAATACGTCGCAATCAACACATACCTGTAATTTTCTTGCAAGGTAATTACATCGCCAGCCAATTCGTCGCCATGGGAAAAACATCATTGGTATATTTAAAATTGATCGTCATGCTTTTTATCTGCAGAGTAAACACATCGCTAGACATTTATTTAAAGTTTTTATTTGCAGAATATATATACGTCACATTTCATTAACAAAGAAAAATGAATTTATTTCAAAGGCAAATAAGTATTAATATAAAATATATTTACTCAACAGATACATGAAAAAAAATCAAGTTGCGTTTGTAATAGAATCATAAAAACTGCAGTAAAAAATATAACACTATCTTAAAATGGCGGAAAGAGGAAACATTCTAAAAATATAAATTATGAGAAATGCCTCGTAAATAATCCAATATTTGTGATTTTGAAGAATCTTTGAGTTGAATTCTTAGTGAATTGTCTATTTGTTTTTTTTTTTTTGTTTTTTTTGTTACATATCTAAGTCATTGACGTTGCGACCATGCTGGAGCCCTGCCTTGAAAGATTTGGGGTCGAACAAATCTACCCAAGTGTTTACGTTTTCTGTCGGTCTCTTTTGCCGAACTATTAATTAGCGGGGTCGTAAACAAACCAACACCAGTTGTCAAGCTGTGGGGATGGGTGACAAACACAGACACAAACAAAG
>NC_068984.1:10468755-10471182 GCF_001194135.2 Octopus bimaculoides
ATATATATATATATGACAGGCTTCCGCACAGTTCCCATCAACCAAATACACACAAAAAACATTGGTCCAAAGTGCTCCGCGAAGTGGGTCTGAACCTGAAACCAGGTGGTTGCAAAGCGAACTTCTTAGCCACACAACCTATCGTAATATTTCTTTTTCCTTTTAATCGATATAAAATTCCTGCACCGATTTTAAGCTGTTCTATTGTGAATTCTTTTCTTCATTTTTTTCTTTTCGAAGATTTCTGAAAAATTTCTAGACCGTAAAGTCGGATGCCTCGATCGATCAGCTGAATAATCGATGCTGCCCTTCTCATGAATGGTTTATCTTGAAGTCCTTCCTCAGTTGCAGCAAAACTATTCTAAAGTGTATGGATCGAAGCGAGAAGGTCACCGTACTTGGCGACGCTTTGGACTATCATTCTACCATCTCCTCTATTTATTTTACGACTGGCTGGGCTTCTTCGGAGAACCCATTATTTTCTCACAAATATCCCAAGAAATAAAAGCATTTAAGACAGACACGAAAGCAATGGCTACAATCATGCACATCTTTAACACAAATTCTGCATAATTTGTATACATATTGTAGACTTTTTTATGTAAATGAACGTAAGTGGTGGTGGTAATGGTGGAAATCAACTTTAATGTCTTGATTTCAGAAGAATCGCTCTGAAAATATCATTCCCTCCCATTCATAATCTAATGTAATCATGTAAAGGGATGAGATTCACTCTAAAAATTTCAATTTTAAGAAAAGCCTTCTGCGACAATTCTCTTCAGTTCTTCTGGTTATTGCAACATCGGCAAAAGACCAAACATCACATTCATGACGCCATTTACTGTTAGATTGATTGGATAAAGATGGAACCGTCCTGACAATTTTAACTGTATACTAGCATGTTAGATTTTGAGGATTTTGTTTGCAGGGTAAGGGTGGGGCAGAGTGGGTCTGGGTGGGAGTCGGGTGGGTGTAGGATGGGGGTCAGCATTCACAGATTGTGCCTTTTTTCTCCTCTTTCTGCCCCTCTCGCCTGCTGCTTCCCATCCGTCTTTGGTTTTCTCTTTGTTTTCTCCTTCTTCCTCGGTGCTGAGCTCTCTCCCCACTGGTTCGCGCCGGCGGTGGAGGTGCAGCTTCTTTTCCATTATCGAGTACCTCTTGTGTTTTTACGGGCGGTGGAGGACATTTCGCTCTAATGTAGCCTTTCGAGCCACATTTGTAACAGCGAGGGATCCTGCCCTCCACTTTAACCCTGAGTATTATTACTTCGTTGACCGTTATGATCTCTACCATATTTTCTAGGACCACCGGGACAGCCTGGATAACCATATCAAGGCTCTACCCATGCCAATTTTTGTGCCCTGTACTGGTGGCTTGGAGGACCACTATCTTTTCCTCGAGGCCTAATAGTGTTGCAGCTACTAGCCAAGTCATATCTACTTCCGGGGTAATGTCTTCTATCCTTACTCTGGAAGCACGTCTTCCAAGGTAGATGGGCAGAAGTACCACCTCATCGGTCTTCAAGGAGGTTGCCGAATGCTGCCTAGCAGTAGCCTCATCTCGAAATTGCACTGTCCCGAATTTCCTTCCTCTGACAAAGTAAGAAATTCCCCGCCAGATGGCTTTTAGAGCCTTTTCTATTTGGTTCGTTGTCATCGTCTCAATTTTTCTTGCTTTTACACTGTAGGTCCTGTAAATTATTACTTTTTCCTTCGTTTTCCTTGTCACTTCTTGGGGAGAAGTCCCCTTCACGTCGTGCCCCTCCCTACGTAGCATATTCTTGTATTTTCCAAGTTCCTCGATATTCAAATTTATTTCTTTGTTGTGGCTTTTGGCTACGGCCGCAAAATTCATTTTTTCCTTCTTTCTTGTCCGCCACAGAAATTGCTCTCAGCAATTCTTCCTCGGACGTTCTGAATTCTGAAGAACTCAAATTGTCGTATTTCATTTTTCACGACTGCGCTTCCCCCTTTAAACAAGGGGAGAGCATAAACAGGACTGCCGCAAGGAAGAAAAACAAGTCTTAAGACACACAGCAGTAATTAACAACAGAAAAATCAGAAACAACAAAGTCACTAACCGTTATAACAACTTGCAGACTGACTTGGAAAATTACGACGAGAAGCAAAGTCTAACATTTCTGGTTGTCAATCTATTCAAAATTATGGCACTTAGCGGCATTTCGTCGGTCTTTACGTGCTGAGTTCAAATTCCGCCGAGGTCGACTTTGCCTTTCATCTTTTCGGGGTTGATAAATTAAGTACCAGTTGTGTATTGAGGTCGATCTAATCAAATGGCCCTCTTCCCAAAAATTTCAGGCTTTGACCCTATAGTAGAAAAGATCATTATTATTATTATTATTAAGGTGGCGAGCTGGCAGAATCGTTAGCGCGCTGGATGAAATGCTTAGCGGTATTTCGCCTGTCG
>NC_068984.1:10471192-10473116 GCF_001194135.2 Octopus bimaculoides
ATGAAATGCTTAGCGGTATTTCGCCTGTCGCTACGTTCTGAGTTCAAATTCCGCCGATGCCGACTTTGCCTTTCATCCTTTCGAGGTCGATAAAATAAATACTGGTTATTGATCACTGGGATCAATTTAATCGACTTACCCCCTCCCCCGAAATTACTGGCCTTGTGCCAAAACTAGAAACCATCATTTTATAACTGTTTTATATTCAGGAAATATCCTACAATGAATTAAATGTTTTGGATGGAAAGGAACACGTATTGCCGGATTGCGTGCGTTACAGACATTCCTTTATATCAGTGATTCTCAACCGAGGTTCATATGACCCCGGGGGATCCCTATGGTTCTTGGGGGTCAATGTGACCTTTGGGGGTACATAAAGGATTTATTTGTAAAAATTATATATAGGAGTAGGCGTAGCTGTGTGGTAAGAAGCTTGCTTCCCAACCACAAAGTTTCGGGTTCAGACCCACTGCGTGGCACTTTGGACAAGTGTCTACTACAGCCTCGAGCCGACCAAAGCCTTGTGAGTGGATTTGGTAGACGAAAACTGAAAGAAGCCCGTCGTGTTTATATATATATATATATGTGTGTGTGTGTGTGTGTGTATGTATGTATGTATATTTGTGTGTCTGTGTTAGTCGCCCTACCATCACTTGACAACCGATGTTGGTGTGTTTATGTCCCCGAACTTAGCGGTTCGGCAAAAGTGTCCGATAGAATAAGTACTAGGCTTACAAAGAATAAGTCCTGGGGTCGATTTCTTCGTCTAGCACTCTTTAAGGTGGTGCTCCAGCATGGCTGCAGTCAAATGACTGAGACAAGTAAAAGAATAAAAGAATATAATTCTTAATGTTTAATTATAAAAATACAATTGGAGTTTTTTAATATACATAAAGGATAGCTGTGAGGTTGCAAAGAATGAAATAAGAGTCAAAGGGAGTCCATAGGCGAAAGATTTAGTACAGGGGTCTTTCATGGAATCCTTAACCCCCTCATCGACCCCCAGGCATGTAGAAGAAAATAAGTAAATAATAATAATAATAATAATAATATCCTACGTAAAATACTGTCTATGTGATCTCAAATTTTAAAACAAACACATAATTTTCTTATGGTTTCTTAAACATTCTCTAGAACAACACGGTACAAATTCAAATATATGGTACCCTAGGCATAACACCTACATGAACTTCTAACTTGTTGTCTCCTGAGGTCTCTGGGTGAGACTTGGATCCAACTTGTACAAATGCAAAGCAAAACTCAAACATAAAATAATAATAATAATAATAATAATAATGATAATAATAACAATTTTGTCACAAGGACAGCTTGGGGGAGGTGGGGGCGAATCGATGTAATCGACCCCAGTGTTCAACTGGTATCTAATTTATCGATACCGTAAGGATGAAATGTAAAGTCGACCTCGGCGGAATTTGAACTCAGAACATGGCGACGGGCAAACCACTAAGCATTTCGTCCAGCGTGCTAACGATTCTGCCAGCCCTCCACCTTTTCCATAATAATAATAATAATAATAATAATAATAATAATAATAATAATAATAATAATAATGATGATGATGATGATGATGATGATGATGATGATGATGATGATGATCTTTTCTACTATAGGCACAAAGCTTGAAAGTTTGGGAGAGGGACGCCAGTTGATCGACACCAGTACACATCTGGTACTTAATTTATCGACCCCGAAAAGATGAAAGGCAAAGTCGACCTCGGCGGGATTTGAACTTAGAACGTAGCAACGGGCGAAATACCGATAATATGTAAATGCGACGGGTTTCTTTCAGTTTCCGTCTACAAAATCCACTCACAAGGTTTTGATCGGCCGAGGCTACAGTACAAGACACTTGTCCAAGGTACCACGCGATGAGACTGAACCCGAGACCATGTGGTTGGTAAGC
>NC_068984.1:10473331-10476764 GCF_001194135.2 Octopus bimaculoides
ATATATATATATATATAAAAATAGGGACAATTCACGAAAAAACAACAGGGGAAGACAGGTGGTGTAAACAACAAAAGAATGTATTAGTATAACGCTCGGGAATAGAGAAAGTCTTTAACGTTTCGAGCCTACGCTCTTCAACAGAAATGAACACAGAAAGAAACAAGGAGAAAAATATTATAAATGTAGTGGTCAGCGATCTATCATGGCGAAAAAATATATATATACATATACGACGGGCTTCTTTCAGTTTCCGTCTACAAAATCCACTCACAAGGTTTTGATCGGCCGAGGCTACAGTACAAGACACTTGTCCAAGGTACCACGCGATGAGACTGAACCCGAGACCATGTGGTTGGTAAGCAAGCTGCTTACCACACAGCCACTCCTGTGTCTAATTTCAATTTCGTATATACTAAGTTGTAACATTCTCCTTGACTCCGCTATGACATGTCAGCGATCAAGCAAATCTTAACATTCTTAGTCTCTGTCTGTCTGTCTCTCTCTCTTTCCCTTTCCCTCTCCCCCTCACTATCACTTTCTTCTTTCTCTGTTTCTCTCTCTCCCGCTCCCTCACTTTCTCTTTCTTTCTCCCTCTTTCTCTCTTTCTCTCTTTCTCTCTCTCTCTCTCTCTATATATATATATACATTTATCTTTCTCTGTTTATCTATCCCTCCATCATCATCATCATCATCATCATCATCATCTCTCTCTCTTTCTCCCCCCCCCTCTCTCTCTCTATCTATCTATCTATCTATCTATCTATCTATCTATCTATCTATCTATCTATCTTCTCCTATGCGATCGTATTATTCGCTCGGTACCTGTCACACACGCTAGTAATAAGACATCACAAAAGCTCTCCTGTGTTGTTGACACAGATAATAATAATAAAAAAAAGTAAAATAAAATAACGTATGTTATTGAATGTCATTGCATTACAGATTAAGTTAAATCTGCAACTCAGGAAATATCATGTTTTATCCATGTCGGGGAACAATAGACAGACAGATGTATATAAAATTAAGTTCCAGCTATCATCTTTCAAGGACAAATACTTACAAAGCCCCAGAGTAATGGAAACGATCTTCGTCTCTTTGACTCGACTACTTGTCACACGTTTTCGTTTTCATGACGAAGTTACTGGACGAATACCACGTCGGGTTGTTGAATAATAATGTTGATGCAGGAGGGAACAGATATTACATTGAAAACAAACGAGCGCGCGTGCGCGTACACACACACACACACACACACTTACGCGCGTGCGAGCGCGTGTGTATTCATGTTTGCCTTTCTTTCGTGGAGTTACATATAAAAACAATTCAACATTAAAATGCGCAGGGGTGGCTGTGGTAAGTAGCTTGCTTACCAACCACATGGTTCCGGGTTCAGTCCCACTGCGTGGCACCTTGGGCAAGTGTCTTCTACTATGGCCTTAGGCCGACCAAAGCCTTGTGAGTGGATTTGGTAGACGGAAACTGAAAGAAGCCCGTCGTATATATGTATATATATATATATGTGTGTGTGTGTGTTTGTGTTTGTGTGTCTGTGTTTGCCACCCACCCCCCCAACATCGCTTGACAACCAATGCTGGTGTGTTTACGTCCCCGTAACTTAGCGGTTCGGCAAAAGAGAACGATAGAATAAGTACTAGGCTTACAAAGAATAAGTCCTGATGTCGATTTGCTCGACTAAAGGCGGTGCTCCAGCATGGCCGCAGTCAAATGACTGAAACAAGTAAAAGAGTAAATGAGAATAAAAGAGTAATTACTCGATACTTTTTATTAGATTATATCGGTTTATAATGGAGAACAAATCGGAACTTCGAAATCACTGTCACCCTTTGCCTCGTAAGATTTGATATATATTTATTTTTATTTTGTGTCAGCATGGTTTGAACACTGAACCGCCAAAGAAACGCGAGACGTGTGCGACTGTGAAATATGTTCTAACTTCATTATGTCGGAGACAAATTTTGATAAATCTGATAAAGTCAATTTCTTGGATACACTTTGACCACAGTCTATGGGTCGTTGTCATGCGTTCCAGCAGTGGGTGGATCCAGCATATCGAGATTGTAGGACGTGACGTGTTCAAAACCGTGTTTACCCTCCTTGAGTGTTCAAAACGTATATGCCCACCCTGGGTGTTCACAAAAGCCATTGGCATCTGTTTCCACACCCTGAAGAAAGCTGCCTCCAGTTCCACACGAGTTAGTTCAGCCGTCTCTGGATTTCATCACACAAGTGTTCAATTGGGTTCAAACCCGGGCTGAGAGCCGGCCACAGCATGGTTCTGATGTCGTGCTGACGCAGGAAGTCCATGGTGACCTAGGCTGTGTGGGAGGGAGCATTGTCCTGCTGGAACACGTGGCTATGGTGACGCGCGAAGAAGGGCACGATGTGAGGTCTTAGCATCTGGTCAACGCAGCGCTACGCCGTGATGCCATTCCCTCTGCCTGCACCAACATTTTGGAACACAAGGGGCCCGATCCTCTGATTCAGGCCTATAGCACCCCAAACTGTGATACTTTGGCCAACCCACGCGTCTCTCTCTATGACGCATGCGTCGCTGTGGTGTTCACACCTCCTACGTCACACCTTCACTCTGCCATCCGAGGTGAAACGCAGTACCGGCTCTCGTCACAGAAGACTATCGACCTCCATTGTTGATGCCGCCAATATCGGTGCTGTGTAACCCACTGTAATCGTGCCTGACGGTGGTGGGTTGTGAGGGCAGGCCCTCGGTTAAGACGACGGCAGCGCAGGTTATCGTCGCTCATGGGTTGCTGTCCAGTGTCAATGGTTTCGCGAGCTGGCTGGTCGGAAGCGATCACGGAGGTGTTGCAGGTGGATGAAGCGGTCCTGCCTGGACATGGTCACTCGGGAATGCCCTCTGTGGGCACGGTCTACACTGCTGTCGGTGTTGTTGTATCGCTGTTGCAGGCGATTGGTGGTGCTGACATGGACATTGTAAACTTTTGCAACCACCAGGGCACGCTGCCCTGCTTGCAATCGGCCGATAGCTTGTTTTCTCTGCGGTGCTGACAATCGGGTCATACCTGATGCATCGAATTTACGAATGCCAGGAACGCGGTTCGAGTTGATTTTGACACCCATAACCTCTACGAGATGCACGTGCATATCGCACGTATCAGATTTCATAGCAATTGTTTGTGACTGCCACCCACAGCATTCAGTGCAGCTGCATTTTGGCATCTCATTTCAGGGAAAGTTGAAAGGTTACCCGCAATTTTGCTCTCAGCCATAAACCAGCATATTTACACTTATATCCCCGAAATAAATTTTCAGAATTTACCATAAAGAAAGGACATTTGAAAAAAATTGCGTTTCGTTTTCGATTCAGTGTATGTGTGTTGTGTATGTGTTTGTATATCTATCTATCTATCTATCTATCTATCTATCTATC
>NC_068984.1:10476864-10479279 GCF_001194135.2 Octopus bimaculoides
TCTATCTATCTATCTATCTATCTATCTATCTATCTTTTTACCTGTCCTGTGTATCACATATGACACACAGGACATATTTCTCTGGCATCCATGCACCATGCACGAGCTTTGATCAATAAATATCCGGACTGTTGCCCGCTTGGCACGGATTGACCTTGACCTCTGTTGTGCACGTGCACTAACTTTTAACATTCTAGCTCACTTCCTCTGTTTACAGCAGTGCTTCGGAGTAACGTGTGTATCACGTGTGATCGTCGCATTGATCAAGACAGAAAAAGTTGTCATAGTGATACCTGTTCAGAGGCCTACGCAAGGTTGTAGAAAGTGTATGGGGAGGAGTGTTTGAGCCGCACACAAGTGAACGAGTGGTTCAGATGTTTCCAAGATGACTGAAAAAAATCGAAAGTGACGAGCGTTCTGGGAGACCTGCAACCAGCAGAACTGAGAAAAACATCACAGATGTGAGTGTAGCTGTGAGGGGAAATCATCAAATAACCATCCATGAGTTATCAGAGGAAGTGCAGATTAGTTACGGTTCAGTTCAGTCCATTATCACTGAAGATTTGGTTATGAGAAACGAGTCTGCCAAGTTTGTGCCAAAACTGCTTTCAGCTGACCAAAAAGACACTCGGGTTTCAGTTGCACAAAATCTCCTTGACTGTGTCGAGAATTATGAAAACGACGACAGTGAGACGAGAACAGTGGCAGCAAACAGAGCTGAACTGGTTGGAGAGATCGTGTTGCGGCCTTATGTGCCTCGTGGCACGGGGAGAATTAACTAACAAATACTGTTGGAAAATATAGGCGAGCTGGCCGAGTCGTCAGCACGCTGGGCGAAATTCTTAGCGGTATTTCGTCTGCCTTTACGTTCTGAGTTCAAGTTTCACTGTGGTCGACTTTGCTTTTCATCCTTTCGGAGTCGATTAAATAAGTACCAGTTACGCACTGGGGCCGATGTGATCGACTTAATCCCTTTGTCTGTCCTTGTTTGTCCCTTCTATGTTTAGCCCCTTGTGGGCAATAAAGAAATAACAAATGTTAGCACGCTGGGCGAAATGTTTAGCGGTATTTCGTCTGTCGTTACGTTCTGAGTTCAAATTTCACTGTGGTCGACTTTGCTTTTCATCCTTTCGGAGTCGATTCAATAAGTACCAGTTACGCACTCGGGTCAATGTAATCAACTTAATCCCTTTGTCTGTCCTTATTTGTCCCCTCTATGTTTAGCCCCTTGTGGGCCATAAAGAAATAAATATTGTTGGAAAATGTTTTCGACCTGGTATACTACTGTTAAGTGGTTAAATTTAGTGAAGGTGGCGAGCGGTGGGGTGGTTGTTTTCCGCCCGCCATATTTAAAACACTAAAATTCGTATGACAACTTTTAGACGTCATCAAAAAATTTCATAGCCTTGTCTCTGAAATATAGGAAATAATATTGCTATAATGTAGAAACTTCAGTGAGAGCGATCGATTAATGCTATTCATCACTTGCGTTGCTAGACTAACATATTTAATTGGTTTGGCATGAATTGTCTAAGACTAGTATAGATATTAATTCGTTGTCTCTAGTATTGTCTCCACACCGCTCCCTCTCCTCTATATTACGTGTAGACATCTGTAAATGGTTCATTTGATTTATTCACTGAAATGAAAAGATGGTTTGGTAGAGCCTGGGAATCTGTATAATTTAATTAAGACAAAAAATATGTTAAACACGGCTAAAAACAAGATGACTACGGATTCCCTTAAATAGAATAGGCCAACCGTTTATATGAAACTCTTGCTAATTAAAAACAACCTCTGTGTCCCAGCTGTCCAATAGCGAAGACGCGTCGCCTAGTGGTGAGAGTGCTGCCCTCACGATCGCAAGATCACGGTTCCGATTCTCGGACCTAGCGGTGCGTTGTGTTGGTGAACAAAATACTTCATTACGCGTTGCTCTGGTCTTTTCAACAGTAAATGGGTAACCCTGCGACGGACTAGTCTTCCGAATTGAGGGAATGTTGCGATTTCTGCCACTTACATGTCATGGAAATTGAGTGACTGGCCCTGTGAGCCCTAGGGCTCGATACAGTAATATTCAGGGAATGATGATGATGAAATGTAGATTAAATACTGCTGAAAACAAGATGACTGATTCTGGATCCCCCTTGATGGACTAGGCCGATCGTTTATATGGAACATTTGCTAACTATAAACAAGCTTTTATAGGCACAGGAGTGGCTGTGTGGTAAGTAGCTTGCTTACCAACCACATGCTTCCAGGTTCAGTCCCACTGCGTGGCACCTTGGGCAAGTGTCTTCTACTATAGCCTCGGGCCGACCAAAGCCTTGTGAGTGGATTTGGTAGACGGAAACTGAAAGAAGCCCGTCGTATATGTGTATATATATATATATATATATATATATATATATATAT
>NC_068984.1:10479293-10481193 GCF_001194135.2 Octopus bimaculoides
CACCATCGCTTGACAACCGATGCTGGTGTGTTTACATCCCCGTAACTTAGCGGTTCGGCAAAAAGAGACCGATAGAATAAATACTAGGCTTACAAAGAATAAGTCCTGGGGTCGATTTTCTCGACTAAAGGCGGTGCTCCAGCATGGCCGCAGTCAAATGACTGAAACAAGTAAAAGAGTATAAGTCGTGGATACGTTGATGTGTTAAGCTTTGTACACACAGATCAGATGCACAACACCGTATTGACTTAGCTCTCCCTTTTTTAAGTTAACCGGAAATAGATATAATGGTTTCAAATTTTGTCACAAGGCCCCAGTGTTTCACTGGTACTTATTTTATCGACCCGCAGAAGGATAAAAAGCAAAGTCGACCTCGGGGGAATTTGTACTCAGTTTATAAAGACGGACGAAATGCCGTTAAGCTGTCTTGCCCGGCGACTAACAATTCTGCTCGCTCGCCGTCTTACAAAATAGATATTTTGATATATCCTTTCTACTATAGGAACAAGGCCTGAAATTTGTGGGGAGAGGACTAGTCGATTACATCGAATCAGTCATCTTGTTTTCACTGGTACTTAATTTATTGACCCGCAGAAGGATAAAAGGTAAAGTCGACCTCGGCGGAATTTTAACTCAGAACGTAGCGCCTGACGAAGTACTGCCAAGCATTTCGTCCGGCGAGCTAACGTTTCTGCCAGTTCGCCGCCTTACATAAACTGATATATCAAGAATAGCATAGAATTATTTAAGCACAATATTAAAATTTGACAGCTTTTTCGTTGATATGATTTGTAGTTTAGGGTGACGAGCCGGCAGAATCATTAACGAGCCGAACAAAATAATTAGCGGCGTTTTGTCCGTCTTTACGTTCTCAGTTCAAATTCCGAGGTCGAAATTGCGTTTCATCAAATCGAAGTCGATAAAATAAGGACCAGTCGAATACTGGGGACAATGTAATCGACTTGCCCACTTCCCCGAAATTACTGGTCTTGTGCCAAAATGTGAAATCAACATAACAAGTGGTGAGAGAGAAAAGGAGAGAGAAAGAGAGAGACAGAGAGAGACACACAGAGAGAGGGTCAGACAGGCAGGCAGGCAAACTATCTTACTAGCAATGATTTCAAAGCATTTTTTTTTGTTACAAACACTGAACGGACAATGTGTGGGCGTGAGAAAGTCGTTCCGTTGATCTCAGGTAGATGTAAAGAATTTTCTCCCAATATCTCAAAGAACAGATGCTGTTGAAACATAGATTATCCTAACTTATTCTATCTTTTCTGATCATGATATATCAGTTAAATTCTTTTCGAAATCACGATTTACAATCAAAGATACCGCTTCTTAAATTCCTTTGATCTCAAGACCAAATTCACTGCTTGATATCCTTTTAAGTCGTTGCCTCAAACCATAAGTTGTCCATTTGTTTACAACAATCGATGTTCTTCGGAATTAACACTTAACAGGCACTTTCTCTTCAAACGCAGATTTTCTTACTGGAAACTGGGTGTTTTTTTGTTTTTAAAAATTTTTTTTTTTCTTATTCTCGATCCAGGCGAATCTTCGCTTCTCACTTACCTTTCTTTCCTAAACTCACCTACGCAATATTTTAAAATAAACTCGACTCCCTTTGGAGAATTTCCTCAATTTGTTTGGCAACTCTATGTCAGCAGCCAGGTCATAGTTGTGGGCCGAAAATGTTGATGCTTGATAAAAATAAATCAAAGTTAATTTAATAGTGTATGTGTGTTTGTTTGTTGGTGCCGAAGTGGCTCTTTCGCGATGTAATACCTTTAACAAATAGTCTCAGATCAAAATTACAATCAAAACTTCGATATATATATCGTCCTTTACAGGACTGTCACGTTCTGTTGGCGTATAAACATATATATATATATATATA
>NC_068984.1:10481498-10486628 GCF_001194135.2 Octopus bimaculoides
TTTACCCCTCTGTGATTTAGCAGTTCAGCTCGGGCAGTCCAACAGAATAAAGATCAGGCTTAAAAACAAGTACCGGGGCCGTTTTGTTCGACTTAACCAATGAAGGCATGGCCACGGTACGGCTGTAGTCCAAAGTCTGAAATCAGTAACAGAATAATATGTTTTTCCTCTGTACAGGGTGTCCACAAAGTCTGGGTATATGGAGTAAATAAAATCATAACATAAACAATTAAATATAAGAAATAATAATTTCTTAAAGTATGTGTTAATCCCGTGTACCCAGACTTTGTGGACACCCTGTACATAACAATTTCCAATTTATACACATTTATGATATCTACGTAAACGTGAAACGGCGCTAACTGTGACATTTTGTCTCAGAAAAATACGTCGTGAGGACTTGAGTTTTATAACTATCTTTGAGAATTTTCTCTCAGACAAAATGTTAGACAGTGCCGTTCTACATTTGTATACACAATAAGAATGTTATACACACCAACATTTTAATTTAGGTTGTTTCAGATGTCTATATTAATTCCTGTTCTATGTTTTATATACATGGCGCTGGCGACCTGGCAAAATCGTTTGTGCGTCAGGCAAAATACTTACCGGCATTACTTCCGGTCCTTTGCGTTCTGAATTTAAATTCTCCGAGGTCAATTTTGCCTTTCGTGTTTTCGAAGCCCATAGAATTAAGTACCAGTCAAATATTGGGGTCGATATAATCGACTTGTCGCCTTCTCTTAAAACTGCTGGCCTTCAACTCCGCAACAAATTGACATTCAGAGGGAATGTAGCGATATCGGTTAGGAGTCCTAAGGCTGGAAGAAAATTAAAAAATATTGTAGTGACGCCTAATACCAGTCGCCATTTTGGAGAGTTTATTCACGCATGCGCAGGGACTAGTCTTCCGGAAGGAATGCAGGAAGTCCTTCATGTACATGCGTAGTCATCCAATATCCAAGCGTTCCCGCGTTTCTCTATTTCTTTTGCTGGCTGGACTTCCTGGAAGCTAGACGTCACAATAGCAGCTCTCCGTCAACACTAAATTGGATCCACATAAATAACCAGAGAGGAGAACAATGACTTCCAACCACGCGACTTCAAGACGACGTCTCATCTAAGTAAAGGGTGACATGCTACCGAATCCCCTCCTCGTGTGAGCCGGATTTCTGCCGTAATAAAATATTTGTTGTGCTGTTTAGTTTAGAGTCTGCATTCCGTTTTCTTCCTTATGAAATTTAATGTACGGAATTGGAATACACAGGATGGTGTATGTCCACATCTCCTACAATATGTATTGTATATCCTACTTTAAATATATTAGCACAAGCTTAACTACTTAGGATAAAGTGGACTCAATTCATGAATGATAGAAAAGTAACTCTTACTTACAGTGCAATCCCTGTGACAGAATATGAACTCACGACAATTTGACTTGCTATCTGGCAGACGACTGAATCTGCAGAACGTAGTATATCTACATACCTTCCTACAATACATGAATGCAAATTTATCATATGCTTTGCTTCAAATCAATTCATTTTTACGATAGAATAAATCTAAAATAAATAATACATACAGAATTGAAGAGTTATGTCTGTTTCTATGTCACATCATGGACTAACAGTTAATAATATACAGATCTAACTTCTTCGAAATATATTTACGTAGACATTTCGATTCAAACAAACTATTATTTATTACTTATGATAGAAAGTATTTTGTCTTTTGTTAACTTAGAATCTTGAGAAATATTCTCTGTTTATTTTCAGTAAAAAAATAAGATATTATTTTATATCTTATTTTTAACCGATTAAAAAGATATATAAACAAAACATTATTCCATATTTGTTTCATTTTGTGCGGTAATGCTAAGGAAGTGATTATTTTCCCAGAAAATGTCAATAGTTAACCACTTACACGAATTTGTTGTTTTATTAATATTATTGCTCTTGTTGTGATTTTTGCAGGTTATTTTCTTTTTTCGAGAATTTCAATATGGAGAACTTTCTGGAAATTCTCCATGTTGACATGAAGCCAGAGTAATTACATTTCTATACAAAGAAAGTCAGTTGGCATTTATACTTCGCTGCTTTGTATTTAGAAGAAATGGTTTGCCCTCCAGGGAAAACTGTGCCAAAACTCTAAAAACAGAGCATGATTTAAAAGATAAAACAATGATAATAAACGATAATATCTGAAGCCAGCGTTACTTATTTTTTCTTTCATTGTTTCCATAAACATTATCATCAATAGTTTCGTATCTATTTTTCCATGCTCAAAACTGTTGCTTGATATATAAAGCAAGCCAGCCCTGGGGTTTCTAGCACTTCTGGCAAGTCAAGTTTAGATTTTCTATAACTGAAAGCAATTTTATGTTTATCTCTCAGACAGTCATCCACAATATATTGCATGTTGCAAGAAAGAAATATTCACTCGCTGATTCTCACATTTTCCCCGCTTTTCGGCCTGTATTCTTACCATTTTCGTTGTATTTTAAAGATACCTGATTTGTTGTTCTGGAAAACTGCCTGAATTATTTGTTCCTTTGTTTACTGATCCTGTGTGATTACAATTCTTTTTATGCTTGGTCATATCCTCGTAAAGATTCCGCCTAAGTTATTTTTATATTCTTGTAGCATTGTTTGGTTCTACACAACGCTGCTTAGCATTGAACATATTACAACACTTAACAGCTTTAATATAGGACCATACAAGAGGAAAGTGTAGATGCATAGACAGGGTCATTCAACCTGTTAGAAATAGCAATCAAATCTCCCTCAAATTACGTTGAAACAAAAATGCCACATTAGACAATACAGTTCAGAATATTACATGTGAAGAAAAAGAAAAACGGAAAAGAAAATATACTGACCTAGGTCTCAACAACAAAAATCAATGGGTTATTTTACATGTTTCAGGTGTGTGACATGTTTCAAACTAAGACCGATTCATTATCTCAGCAATGTGACCCGTAGCAATATTAGCTGCGAGTCCAAAGTCTTAACAAATTTGAACATGTCGGTGCAGTTATGAACTCACCGGACAAGAGAGTTTTGGCGCCACCGATATCTGAGTTAGAGGACAAAGGGTCGGGTTTCAGGCTTCTGGTCTTCTTGTCTTGCTCTATAGTTACGAGACTTGGACACTGTCCGAGGCCCTTTAGTACCAAGACGCTTCGCAGGATTATGGGTTACCATTGGTTGGGTTTAATATGCAACCAGTGACTATACTCAGAGACTTCAATGCGTCCGGTTACTTGTGTGATTCGAGAGCGTCAGCTCGGACTGTTTTGGTCATATTCTCCGAATTGAATCCTGCGTGTCGTGTTCTCTTCTCTGAGGATCCGGCTGAGGGTGACGGCTTGTGTTGGTCAACCACATGCCACATGGTCCCAGCAGGTCACTGTTCAGAGGGCTGCCCAAGACGACCCGAGCAAGTACCAACAAATGGTGGATGTAGCGATGCGTAAGCAACGACGCATGCCCCATATCCGACCGGACCAGAAATTAAGTAAAACAGATTATAGTAGTAGTAGTAGTAGTAGTAGTAGTAGTAGTAGTAGTAGTAGTAGTAGCAGCTGCTGTTTGATATCAGGTAATCTCTAATCGACCAATGAGTAAAAGACATTCCAGCCACGACCATTTCGTCTTTGTTTTTTTCGAGCATAGTATATCTAAAATTACATCCATCCAATGTGAAGTCCGTTAAACCTTTCCACCCTGTCTGACTTTCCCATCAACTTCTTAAACATCTTCCTTTCCATTTGGCACCTAGCATTTTCTCACCTCCTCCTTTAACAAACACATCCACCCTCATCCCCTCCCATCCGACGCACACCATGTCCGCTCACCCTTTCTTACATCTCCTCCATTTCCACCGCCTCTGTGGATGAGATTAACTCTAATGCCAGCTCACACCAAATCATTTACTTCCTTCCTGTCAGGGATTATCCCCAATCGTCCAACGAAAATATCGCTACCGAAGCGCAGGCGTGGCTTGACAACCGATGCTGGTGTATATATGTCCTCGTAACCGAGCGGTTCGGCAAAAGAGACCGATAGAGTAAGTACCAGGCTTACAAAGAATAAGCCCTGGTGTCGATTTGTTCGACTAAAAGGCGGTGCTCCAGCATGACCGCGGTCAAATGCCTGAGACAGGTTAAAGAATAAAAGAAGAAATTATTTTTTTAAATCCTACAGTTTTTTTATAATCAAATATTATTAGAAATTGTATAAAAATATCAAAAGACTTTGTGTATTGTACAAGTATGAGTATTTTATTGCGCATAAATTTTAACAACAAGATCATAAATGGACCCCTAAGGGACGTATGCCCTCCGGTTAAGAATTTTAGAATGAAAGCTTCTTTACAGCCCAGAGGTTTTTAAACTGTCTGAAAAAATTACTTTAAAAATCAGTGAATTAAAACCAAAGTAATGTTTGTTGGTGACATGAATCTAAACAATCATATACTGTTTAAACGATTGTATATATATCATATGTCTCAGTAGCACGACTTTCTATTGTTACGGGTTTTTGTCTGTTGTGACATTGTAAATGGTGGAAAAATCTTTCAGACAAAGACATTAATTAGCATGAGAAGCAGTACATGAACTTGACTGAAGTCAGTGAAACAAGTAAAATGCTTCTTTTCATAGCTTGCACTAAAATTGTTCAGACAATAGCAAAAACACAAGCAGAAGATATAAATGTTGGACATTGCTCTCTTTTATAATGGATAATTGTAAGAGTGCATATTCTTTCAACTGATAGCGTTTTATGTTTAAAAAAGATTCATTTTGATTGGTCCTGCTTGGAGAAGGTTAAATATTTGTCGGGTTATTGTCCTGAATCCCGAAAATAAAGCTACAACCATATCCTATCATATTGGAAGAGCTTTTTCGGGGAAACAGGCGTGTCTTAAGGTAATGAGGCTCCAGTCAGCTGCAATGTTAGGTTCAGTAAAAACGTTGGCCTTAGGGAGTAATGTCGGAAACGGATTGTTCAGTGTTGAGTGTACAACGTAGGTTAGATTGTGAAATGTTGTTTATGAAAATGGACAAGAATGGAGAGAGAGAGAGAGAGAGAGAGAGAGAGAGAGAGAGAGAGAGAGAGAGAGAGAGAG
>NC_068984.1:10486717-10488744 GCF_001194135.2 Octopus bimaculoides
AGAGAGAGGGGAGAAGGAGAGAGAGGGGAGAAGGAGAGAGAGGGGAGAAGGAGAGAGAGGGGAGAAGGAGAGAGAGGGGAGAAGGAGAGAGAGGGGAGAAGGAGAGAGAGGGCAGGAGAGAGGGAGAGAGAAAGAGAGACATAGGAGATAGGGCGAGAGAGAGAAAAAGAGAGAGGAGAGAAAGGGAGACGGAAAGAGAGAGAGAGAGAAGGAGAGACAGACAGACAGACAGACAGACGAGGAGGAAATAGGATGAGAAAGAGAGAGAGAGAGTGACAAAAACAGACAGAAAGAGACAGACAGACAGACAGACAGACAGACAGACAGGAGACAGACAGACAGGAGACAGACAGACAGATAGATAGGTCAAGCTTCAATCATGAGCCCAATGATCGAAGGTGTGCAAGTTATGGCTAACACTGTTTTATTTTCAGTTTAGGCAGACACTATCAAACTTAACATTTTCTTTCAAAACTGTAGAGTATGAATTGAGGGAAACACGACAGCTATTTCAAGCGTTTGCTGTTAAAAAGAATATTGGGACGTCTGTGAAAAACAATCGTCTGCTCCAACAATTTATGCTAATATTCAAATATTTGTACACCTATCCAACCATTCAACGTTGAAAAAGTGAATGTCAAAAATAATTTTCAATCAGCACAAAAGATATTTGTCCAACCTAAACGTCTCCATTGTTTGAAACAATACAGTTTAACCATTCCGAAAAATTCTGAGGAATCTAAATTAAAATTTTGAAACACATACAAAAATATCCGTCTGGGTGAGCTTGCACATCGTCATGTGTGCATGTGTGCGCGTGCGAGGGGTGGTGGATGTGTCTATATAGGTATGTATGTCCCTGTGCGTGCATGTAAGTATGTATGTATGTATGTATGTATGTATGTATGTATTTGTATGTATGTATGTATACACAAATACATACAAATACATACACAAATACATACATATATATATACACAAATACATACACACACATATGTGTGTGTATATACATATATATATACATATACATACACACACGTATACACACAAATACATACATACATACATACATACATACATTACATACATACATACATACATACATGCATGCATACACACATACATACATACATACATGCATGCATACATACATACATACATACATACATACATACTTACGTACGTACGTACAATCATACATACATACGTACATACATACATACATACATACGTGCGTACATACATACATACATACATACATACGTACGTACGTACGTACGTGCATGCGCGTGAGAGAGAAAGAAAAATAAAGAAATATAGAAAAAAGAAAAGAAACGAGAAGCAAGACGACAAAAAAAATGAAAAAAAACAATGAGAGGAGGAGGAGACCAGGAGGAGGAGGAGGCGAAACCAAACAAAAACAAATTAAGACGAAAAGCAAATCAACAACGTTAACAACAACAACAACAACAACAACAACAACGTGGAACGATATCAACAATGGCGAAAACAACAACAACAGCGAAAAACCAGAAGAACAACGATCGCGAAGACAAATAACAGGAAGAACGGGCACGGTATTAACAGAAATAATTTTCTTCCATGTTCCAAATAATAACAGGTTTTCAAAGAATACAATGGACACGTCAAGAGGGAAATGGAGAAGTATTGTGAAAAACATCAACAGGAGAAGACGTATTCCTGGCAAAAAGTTGGAATATATATTCTATATTATATTTTAGTTGTTGTATGAAGAATAATTAAAATGCGGTAATAAAGTTTTCTTGAAATTGCTTTTCATTGTTACTATATAGCTATGTATATATATGCGTTTCTGTATTGTTACGTACGTATAGATGTGTATAATTTAATATATAAGAGACCGATAGAATAAGTACTAGGCTTACAAAGAATAAGTCCTGGGGTCGATTTTCTCGACTAAAGGCGGTGCTCCATCATGGCCGCAGTCAAATGACTGAAACAAGTAAAAGAGTAAAAGAGTATATATATATATATATATATAT
>NC_068984.1:10488930-10493334 GCF_001194135.2 Octopus bimaculoides
ATATAACTGTTTTCTACAGTTCATGCACTGTTAGTGGATTGAAAGCGGCGGTGTGTGTATAAAACTAAATCAAACACTGCCAGATCAGACTGGAGCCTGGTGCAGTCTCCTGGCTTCCCAGACCCCAGTCGAACCGTCCAACCCATGCTAGCATGGAAAACGGACGTTAAACGACGATGATGATGATGATAATATTGATTACAGATCTTGGCACAAGGCCTGCAATTTCGAAGGAAAGGGGTTAGTTGATTACATCGACCTTCAGTGCTCAGCTGATACTTATTTTTTTTATCGAGCCCAGAAGGGTGAAAGTAAAAATTGACCTCGGCAGAATTTGAACTCAGAACGTAAAGATGACAAAATGCCGCTAAGCACTTTCCCGGCGTGCTAACGATTTTTCAAGCACAGGATGCAAATTTTGAACTAAGTACAAAAGTTTCTACCACCATAACAAATGCTGCGTGTTAACGAGAAATTCATTGAAAGCGATAGAAAGCTTCTTCTAAGCAAACAACTCGAGACTTGTTTTTTAGAAAGAAATATACGAGTCCTTCTACAAGTGCTTGTGAATTGGTGATCGCGAGTCTAGAGCGAGTAAAAGTGATTCAGAAAACGATTGTGTGTTCAATTCCAGGCAGTGCTTTGAATAAATAATAATAATAATAATAACAATAATAATAATAATAATAATTATTATTATTATAATAATTATAATAATGATGATGATGATGATGATGATAACAACAACAACATCAGGAAAACATACTTTAGGAATGAGAACCCAGGGTTGGGTTCAAAATTCTACCAGGACACCTGATGAAGGCTGGAGAGTAGATCAGCTGAAATGTTGTGGTAACAACAAACAAAATGAGAATACATATCTGTTTAATGTAAATAATGTAAATAATGAATTTTTTTTTTATTATAAATGATCTTGATATTCTTTTTACTTTACACAACATATTCTTTACATTCTGCTGTTATTTTATTACCATTTATTTATGAGTATTACAAATTTTATGGGTAACATATTTTTCTGAGAACAAATTACGATTTATAACATTGCTACAATGGGAAATTATTATTCTGCTTTATGAGTTTTCGTTTTACAAGCGGCATTTCGAGACATTCACTGCTGTATATGGAACTGGGTTCTGAATTACGTTATACAACTGTCAGGTACGAATTTCTTCACGGTTATACTTCCTCAGTGACAAACAGCGCTCCACTACGGTTGGTTAGCGAAGATTTCAATCAATGACTTAATGATTTATTTAGTTGGTCAGTGTCTTATAAGTTATACTCTTTTACTTGTTTCATTCATTTGACTGCGGCCATGCTGGAGCACCGCCTTTAGTCGAGCAAATCGACCCCAGGACGTATTCTTTGTAAGCCTAGTACATATTCTATCGGTCTCTTTTGTCGAATCGCTAAGTTTCGCTAAGTTACGGGGACGTAAACACACCAGCATCGGTTGTCAAGCGATGTTGGAGGGGGGGAACACAGACACACAAGCACACACACACATATACATATACATATATACGACAGGCTTCTTTCAGTTTCCGTCTACCAAATCCACTCACAAGGCTTTGGTCGGCCCGAGACCATAGCAAAAGACACTTGTCCAAGGTGCCACGCAGTGGGACTGAACCCGGAACCATGTGATTGGTAAGCAAGCTACTTACCACACAGTCACTCCTGCGCCTACTAAACACGCTAAATTAATTTTCATTATATTTTAATTAGTGGGGATTAATATGAGAGTATTTTTTAGTTATTTGATTACTTCTCGTTGTAATACTTTTCGAATTGTAAGTTGTGATAAGACATGGGCACCAGAACTTCATTTATCGATCAAAGACAAAATAGAAAATTGATTCTCTGGTGAATACACCAGAACGTCAAGAATTCTAACGGTAAGAAATGAAGACATCTCTTTAAGAACGTAGAATTTTAATATTGTAAGTAAATATATTTTCAGTACCATTAACTCTGATATCAGGAGAGCTTCCAGGTTAATTCAATGGATTTCAGCGCCACTGTAATCAACTGATTATTTCCATAGATACTTCATCCAACCCGCAGTATCGAGAAAACAGCTGCCTGCAAATTCACCCGGTTTGTTATCGCTGATTTCTACCCTTCGGTATCGAAATCGATCCTTCTGAAAATCTTTGACTTTGAGAGACAATTCACAAGAATTAGAGACTCCCGTATCCAAATCATTATGACTGCTAGGAAGTTGTTATTGTTTCATGGTAATTCCAGCTGGGAAAAAAAGGCGATTGATCAATCTGTCCCTGAAGAGCTGCGAGGAGCTAAACTCGCTTCGTCGTTATTTCAATCCTGGAAACCCTCAAAAGATTCATACGCACAGTGCAGCCTTGCGTATGAATGATGGCTTGGCAGTCTCAAACTACATGAACGGCTATGCCATGAATAAATTCAAGAATTCTATAAATATCTTCAAAGAATTTGGCTTAATTGTAACTGTTTCAAAGCCAATTACAGTTATAATTATGAGACAAGTGCTTCTCCGGAAGAAAGTCCGACGAAGAATCTGTTTATTTCCACAGATTCTCCATCCAACCCCAACTGTAATTAGACATAAATATTAGCAGAAGCACCTCCAGTCTCTCGGCAGGAACAGGAAGACAGATCTTCAACTGTAACGCACTCCCATTATAACGAGGCACTGGCGAGAAGTAGTTCTGCTGATAACTTAGAATACAGGAGGACCCCCACTCCACTCCCAAACTTAAAGAAAGATACGATGGGAAAGACAATCCAGTTTATTCATCCATTTAATCTAAATGATTCCACTAATATAGATAGAAGCTTCCTAGTGCTAATTAGTCAGCATCTCCTAAGAAACCCGACATGTCATAAACATTAGTTCCTGTAACGTCAGGGTTAGATACATATCCTTAAATAAAATCGCTTCCTGTATTTGCACGCTACAATAAAACAGCTTTGCATCTTCACAATCTTCACTCCACGCACCAACCGGAAATAAAAGTTCCTAGCTAAAGTTAATTGATCTGAGAGGTCTCTTTCTCTCTCTCTCTTTGTTATGTCTCAAGCTACTGCTGTCTAGCACCTTCGGATGATCTCTACTCAACCGCTACACAACTGCTACTTGACTGCTACTCAACACTACTCATCTGCTACTCAACACACCTACCACGGCCAGACTACCTCTATTTATATGTCTTGAGAGATCCTACTTCTTCGCCTGGGGGCGTCGACACAACACTCTCTCTCTCTCTCTCTCTCCCTTTCTCTATCTCTCTCTCTCTTTCTCTCTCTCTCTCTCCCTCTCTCTCTCTCTCTCTCTCCCCCCCCTCTCTCTCTCTCTCTCTCTCTCTCTCTCTCTCTCTCTCTCTCTCTCTCTCCCTCTCTCTCCGAGGAAGCAAAATTACACTGAAACACCAGTATCTGACAGTCCATCGGCTCAATTTCAGCATGCATTTTCAACACGCAAAGTCCCTTGGCAGATGATGTGTTCTGAAACTAAACTCCAGAGCGGGAGCCGTTCCACGTTTGTGCGTACACGAACATGTTATAAAGAATATCTACATAGTATTTTTTTAACTCTATGGAGGTGCATGGTTTAGTGGTTAGGGTGCTGCACTCATGATTGTATGATTGCAGTTTCGATTCCTAGACAGGGTGATGCGTTGTGGTCTTGAGCAAAATGCTTCATTTCTCGTTGCACCAGTCTACTCAGCTGGCAAAAATCAGGATTCTTGCGACGGACCTGCGAGGAATATATACGCCACAGAAGCTGGGAAACTGACCTTATGGGGCTATATCTCTTGAGAATGAGCTTGTCTTTGATTTTATCATTGTTTTATCATTATTAATAAATCTGAGGGTAGCAAAAAAATTTTTAGAAATTCTATTTGCTACCAGTGGTCTAGCGAGAAGAAAAAAATTAGTCAATAGGCTATATATTATTCATTTGAATACAGTGTACATTTAAACACATCAGATTTATTAATAATGATAAAATGTTTTTTGGCTAATTTCTGAAAGTAAATCGGCATTTTTTTTTTGTATTTGCTGCCGATAAGAAAAATCGCACATGCGCGGGAGATTTTGAAAAATTTTAGCATATAAGCACAAGTCATGTTTCTATGTAGTGCCTCGTGTTTATATGTTAATCTTGGCTTTTCCGCTGATGATAGCTGGCCTTGCAAAATATTTTATTTTATTTTGCTAAATATAGCTTGAAACCATTGGTTCGGAAAATAGATAGTAAATGTTTTTATTTTTTATTCCCTTTCGAATTTATCCCTAATTGTGTCGTGGAGTTTTGACTGCTCCTTCTAGCGGGCTAGATGTCCTATTATGGACATTTCTAATGTGTTTAAATGTACACTGTATTTAAAAGTATAT
>NC_068984.1:10493431-10497122 GCF_001194135.2 Octopus bimaculoides
GATGTGAAACCGTGTGTTAAAATAGATATTGTTATATTTCGGGACGGTCATTTTTTTCCCCCAGATAAACACACGCACTATATATTCATTCTTCACTTGTTTATTACTGTTCTTATTTTCTCTTATGTCCACTGTCCGGAAATCTTTCGTCACACATCTGTGACCTCTTCAGCGACCCTTTCCGTCCACATGTGTGTGTGCGCGTGCGCGCGCGTAATGCTTTCAAACATTCAGAAATTTTGTGACAAACACAATCGATTTACTTGCCCTTGCTACTTGATCGGTATCATCTTATCAATGTTTGAACTCAGAGCTCAGACCGTGAAGGGTCACAATTTAATAACACGAGATACTTTATCGAATGTTCTACTGATTCAAACTTTACCTATTCAAAATTACATGAATAAAAAAGAACAAATTCAAATGAAAATGCAAATATAAAAGCAGTAATTATATAATTCTATAGACGACAAACTGAAAAGCAAGTCTGAGAATAAGACTCAATTTACAGAACATGAACTTGTTGCGTGAAGTGCTTCATGACCATTGTGATCTTGCAATGTTGGATGTCTATGGTGCTATTGAAGACCATCGTCGTGTGGTCTAGCTGGCTGCATGTATAATAAATGAAGCAACTCACAAACTTTTAACTTTTAACATATTTATTACTGTACATGATTTACTGCGTTGGCTGTTTACAAAAGAAAGATGCTGATAATATAACTGCTGACTGGAAGGAGAGAACCACGCTGTGTCTGTAGAAGACTAGCTATGGTGCATCGTGTCTGAAGAAGGCTAGCTGTGGTACGTCGTGTCTATAGAAGGGTAGCTGTGGTACACCATATCTGAAGAAGGTTAGCTGTAGCACATCGTGTCCCTAGAAGGTTAGTTGTGGTACATCGTGTCTAAAGAAGGCTAGCTGTGGTATATCGTATCTGAAGAAGGTTACCTGTGGTACATCGTGCCCGTAGAACGCTAGCTGTGGTACATTCTGTCTGAAGAAGGCTAGCTGTGGTACATTGTGTCTATAGAAGGGTAGCTGCGGTGCATCGTGTCTGACGAAGACTGGCTGTGGTGCATCGTGTCTGTAGAATGCTAGCTGTGGTGCATCGTGTTTATAGAAGGGCTAGCTGTGGTAATCCTGTCTGAAGAAGGGTAGTGTGGTACATTGTCTGTAGAAGCTAGCTGTGGTACATCGTGTCTATAGAAGGTTAGCTGTAGTACATTGTAGGCGCATCACCCCACTTGACAGCGGGTAAACAAGCTGGCTATACAGAGATAGAGGGCGTTACACAACATTTAGGTTCAGACACGTGACTTCATCTCTTTCACTTTCTGCACTGGGACCTCGAAATGTAAAGATGTGATCTAGCCTCTCTCGACACCCACCAGCTAGCAAATAGGAGCATAGCATAAAAGACCATGGCCTTTACACACCAGCCATTCTATTTATCATTCCATAGTGTATATACGTGTGGCCACAATAAACGAGTTTAAGTTGCAACCTCGCTGGTATATCTTTTTTTTATCCAGGTTTACTACCAGCGAAATTACAGCCTTCTGAGAGTCATATCAGGTGGCTCATGACGACCTGCACCATTTAAAATGGTGACCACCGACGTGAAAATGAACATATCCATCTAGAACATCGTGTCTGTAGAAGGTTAGCTGTGCTACACTGTGTCTGAAGAAGGCTAGCTGTGGTACACCGTATCTGTAGAAGGCTAGCTGTGGTACATCGTGTCCGTAGAAGGCTAGCTGTGGTACATCGTATCTGTAGAAGGCTAGCTGTGGTACATCGTGTCCGTAGAAGGCTAGCTGTGGTACACGTGTCTGTAGACGGCTGACTGTGGTACATCGTGTTTGATGGAGGCTAGCTGTGGTACATCGTATCTGAAGAAGGCTAGCTGTGGTACATCGTGTCTGTAGAATGCTAGCTGTAGTACATCGTGTGTAAGTCTCCGAAACAGTTTCCTGCTCGGGTCGGTCTGTCTGAATGCCTGCAGTTGTCTGATCATGGCAGCCTGCCTTCCGTGAGCACCCAAGGTGGTCTACATGAATGCCTGAGGCCCACTAGCGTCGGTAGGGGGCGGTAGGGACGGTCCGCCCCAACTACACTTTTAAAAGGGATGGCACTTTTGTGTCTGCTGTAAGCAACATGTTTTTTTTTTTCTTGTAGGGTCCGGGGGCGGCAAAGGAAAGGGCCGTCCCGGACGGTACGCACTCTAGCTACACGAGTTCTGAGGCCGTCTGGCTGAGGTAGGTGGCAAACAGTTTTCATAGGGTAAAAAGGGGTCGAATTTTAGATCATCCAAGGAGTCATATCACATCACAGCTTCACGCTGATTGGTGGATTTATTGATCAGTTTTGTGAAAATGTGATGGCTTACTTGTGATGTCTAACTGAGTATTTTGCAGTTGGGGTACAAATCCCGACAAAATCATTTTATATATTGGGTTTTCAGCTTAATTTGTTTGCTTTATTTCTACTTGGCACTCCATCGCCGAATGTCTGAAAAGAGGAAAAATATATTCGAATTCCAGAAACGTTAAACAGATGGTGGAGAAGATGAATAGAGATACAAAAACATAGAACATTACTCTTTTACTCTTTTACTTGTTTCAGTCATTTGTCTGCGGCCATGCTGGAGCACCACCTTTAGTCGAGCAAATCGACCCCGGGACTTATTCTTTGTAAGCCTAGTACTTATTCTATCGGTCTCTTTTGCCGAACCGCTAAGTGACGGGGACATAAACACACCAGCATCGGTTGTCAAGCAATACTAGGGGGACAAACACAGACACACAAACACACACGCACACACATATATATATACATATATACGACGGGCTTCTTTCAGTTTCCGTCTACCAAATCCACTCACAAGGCTTTGGTCGGCCCGAGGCTATAGAAGAAGACACTTTCCCAAGATGCCACGCAGTGGGACTGAACCCGGAACCATGCGGTTGGTAAGCAAGCTACTTACCACACAGCCACTCCTGCGCAGTTTTTGCATTCGTTTAAATAACAATTGAAAGGATTAGAATGAAGGAAAATCTGGGGGGTAAATACGAACGAATTTATCTGAGAACTCAGTAATAATTGCCGACAATTTATTTAGTGATTCGATTGCTAACACATGTTTCTTATTGGTTGGCCCTGGTTGAACATGTCCTTTTCTAAGACAGTAATGTGAGATGTGAGGGAGATTTAGTTGTTATTTTCTTTCTAGTCGAACGAGCACTCAAAGAATTTCTCTTTGGCCCGTGAGCACCTCTCAGCATTTCGCCAGATATTGCGATATCAAGTTTCCCTCTGGCGATCACAAGAGAGGTTCAGAAGATGCGGGATTATTTCCGACACCTACCAAGGAAAATACAAAATTTGTCAGCAGCTAATATTTAATTTTGCAAACAACAAATTTGCTTCATTCTTTAATGTTTCTTAACGTTCATTATGTTCAAAATACTGGAAATAATTTGACCGACTTTAACTGTCAAAAAGTGACAAAATGTCACATTTCTCATTTTATTGTTTGAAACTTAAGATTCGAGGTTATTTCATACATTCCTATAGAAGCTGACTGTTTGAATTAGAAGTGTTATTTATTTCGTTGCAAGTGAAATATTGTCTATTTATCTATCTATCTATCTATCTATCTATCTATCTATCTATCTATCTATCTATTTA
>NC_068984.1:10497132-10499765 GCF_001194135.2 Octopus bimaculoides
GAGGAAGTGAGTTCGATTCCTGGACTGGGCTGTGTGTTGTGTTCTTGAGCAAGACATTTTATTTCCCGTTGCTCTAATTCACACATCTGTAGAAATGAGTGGCGGCGTCACTAGTGCCATGCTGTATTGGCCTAGTGGCGTGAAGAGGGGAGACTGGTATGCATGGGTGACTATTGGTCATCCATAAACAACCTTGCTCGGTCTTGTGCCTCGGAGGGTAACTTTCTAGGCGCAATCTCATGGTGATTCATGACCGAATTGGGTGGGTGGTCTTTACTCTTTATATATATATATATATATATATATATATATGCATGTATGTATGTATCTATACATATATACACGCACACACATATATATGTATATATGTGTGTGTGTGTGTGTATTCTTTTATTCTTTTATGTGTTTCAGTCCTTTGACTACGGCCATGCTGGAGCACCGCCTTTAGTCGAACAAATCGACCCTAGGACTTATTCTTTTTAAGCCTAGTACTTATTCTCTCAGTCGCTTTTGCCGAACCGCTCAGTTACGGGGACGTAAACACACTAAAATCGGTTGTCAAGCGATAATGGGGGGGACAAACACAGACACAAATATATATATATATCTTTACTCTCTCTCTCTCTCTCTCTCCCCCTCTCCCCCCTCTCTCTCTCTCTTTATATATATATATAATGGCCCACAGAAATACTGATTCTTGAACGGACATCGTCTTTCTAAGAACCTGCTTGGATTAGAATGAATTTCAGCGCATGTTAGGCCTCTTTTATATAGAATGTAAATATTAGCTCCAGCTGATTGCATATAAGGCTTTTTCAATTAACCCTACAACCTTTTCACAAATAGATTGTATTATACTCTTCTCGTCAGCAAATAAGAATGGTTTGTAATAAGTCAATGAGTTATTTGATCTCTGCCAAGCTAGCTTTCGTAATATCAAATACACACAAATTTCCGTTCCCAGAATGTGGCTCTTGCAAGACTTTCTTGCAAGTATTTGAGAGCAAACTGCTAAAGTATATTGATCTAATGGTATCGAGCAATTTATCCTAAAGATTAAACCAAATTCAGGGTGTGTCAATTTTTTTTTGTTTTGGGTAATATTTTTAATTTAGAAAAAGACGCATAATTCACCAAAGAAAACTTGTATCCGAAAATAAATTGGTACAAACAATCTTGAGAATCCTTTTGTCACACGTATTCAATGAATCCACTCTTAGTTATTTCGATACGGGGTCGGGAGCGTTGACATGCCCGAATCAGACGACCTTTATCAATTTTGGACATAGTGCTGTTATGGCGGACTTGAGAGATTGTGTGACGTTATGATCGGTGTTGATTGACCTCTCTCTCTCAGCAGTGCCCCAGATATAATAGTCCAGTAGATTGAGGTCTGATGATCTAGGAGGCCATGTGTCTGGGAGAACATGATCATAGATACTGGCATGCATCTAAGCTTGGGTTGTCCAAGCTTTATGAGACGTTGGAAGACGTATGGTCTTCTGCTGTGTACTCTGCCTACCAAGGACCTCGCAATTTTCTCTAACACCTCTGTGTAGACAGCGGCATTGACTCTAAGACCTGTGGAAAAAATGAGAGGCGGAATGATATCTCCCTCGGAGCTGATGTTTCCCATAACCATCACAGTTGCTGGTAACTTAGTACGTATGATCGTTCGAACTTCACTCGGAGCCCTGCATAACCATTTGTTGTTCCTTCGGTTTAACTTTTGGTTGTGATCGAAGTTTTTCTCATCGGAGAAAAATCAAAGCATTCCAGCCTCTTGGTGTTTGAATTTGCTTAGTAAGCGCTTTGCACGAACAGAACGATTCTCTCTTCTCACATCCGACATAAACTGGTCCCTCGACATCACGTACGACCTCTACTGGATGTCTTGGATGTCTTCATGCACAGCTCTTCTGATGGTGCATTCTGAAATGTTGAGGTCCTTTGCAATGGCTCTATTAACTTTCCGGAGTTTTAATTAATTATTTCTTGGACTTTCTGACATAGCCATGTGTCCTTATGGTATTAGGACCCAGTGCATGTGCTCTGTGTTTAGCTGCTGACGTTGGATCTCTATCAGCAACTTCCAGCTCCTCCCGAACTTTGAAAACAAAGGATCTGACAACTTTCAGGAAGCGAGCTATTTCTGTGTCATTATTGCAGCGCATTTAAGACAACGATTACAGATTACTTCTTAATTTGCTAGGCCAGCCTGATCTCACCCAATGCAAGCAAGGAAAAATGAGCATTAAAACAATAACAAAGATGATGATAGTGATGATGATGATGACGACGACGACGACGACGACGACGATGATTACGACGATGATGACGATGACGACGATGACGACGATGATGATGGTGGTGGTGGTGACAATGATGACGATGATGGTGATTATTTACATTATTTACATTTGACGGATATTCGTCCTCATCTTGTTTGTTGTTAACACAACGTTTCGGCTGATATACCCTCCAGCCTTCGTCAGGTGTCTTGGGGAAATTTCGAACCTGGGTTCTCATTCCTATCGATGTTACTATTATTATTATTATTATATTATTATTATATTATTATTATTATTATTATTATTATTGGGGGAGCATCATAGTCATGTGTTGAGAGGAAC
>NC_068984.1:10499911-10500781 GCF_001194135.2 Octopus bimaculoides
TAATAATAATAATAATAATAATAATAATAATAATAATAATAATAATAATAATATAATAATAATATAATAATAATAATATAATAATAATAATAGTAACATCGATAGGAATGAGAACCCAGGTTCGAAATTTCCCCAAGACACCTGACGAAGGCTGGAGGGTATATCAGCCGAAACGTTGTGTTAACAACAAACAAGATGAGGACGAATATCCGTCAAATGTAAATAATGTAAATAATGTAAATAGTTCATCATCTCTTAAATATAGAACTGTGGATGATGGTGATGATGATGATGCAGAAGAAACAGAAGAAGAAGAAGAAGAAGAAGAAGAAGAAGAAGAAGAAGAAGAAGATGATGATGACAACGATGACGACAACAATGACAATGATGACGACAATGGTGATATATATAGTTTAGAATGCGTGGGTGTACACACACACACACACACACACACACACACATATATACATACATATATATATCTGCGATTTTTCCTATGTAAAAAAAAACTACACCCATCAAGCATTTTATTGATAAGTGGAAAGACGAAAATAATTGAAAAGGTCAGAATGTGGATTTCCTGGCAACAACATGGCAGCCGTATGTATGCTAAGTGTAATATATGTATCACTGTGACATATAAAAAGTACATATCTTATAATTAAAGTACATTGAGAAAGAATTATCAATATGATATAATTAGAGTGCCAAAATGTAGACCGTGCAAGAGATGATGGTTAATCAAATATTTCAAGAATAGCAAGCTCCGTTGCTGCGCACACATATATGCATATATCTATATATGTATTGATATATGTATGTGAGTGTGCTTGTATATATGTATATGTGTATATATATATATATATATAT
>NC_068984.1:10502480-10505348 GCF_001194135.2 Octopus bimaculoides
CACACCATCACATCTCGAAAACTTCTTTCTCATTTATCATACATTGACATGGTATCAGATACAGAAAGAAGTTTTAATTCCCTAGAACGTAAAGCTAGACACAATAAAATATTAAAATATTTGAAAATTAAATTATATTTCTTCAAAAGATTTTAGATCAAAAGAGCGTAAAATACTATAATTATTAAAATATATTCCATTTTGATGCTAAAATGGCCGTGTGAATTATCAGTTTGTCGCTTTCCAGCCAAACGGTTTGGGGTTCAGCCCCATTCTGTGGCACCTTGAACAAGTGTCTTCTACTACAGCTCCAAGTCGACCAAAGTCTTGTGAAGGGGGTAGGTAAATGAAAACTGAAAGAAGCCTTTTGTATACTCATATCATTTGAATTATCATCATCGTTTAAAATCATCCTTCAGTTGTTTGGCAATATGCTGTGCTTGTGAAGACCTGTTGTAAAAAGCACCATTTGAGCATTGGGCCTCATGGAGGTAGTGATAGGTGACCAAGAGCCTTAGTGATATACTGTGCTGGTCACAAAACCAAACAACATCTCATCTAATCTGATTTGTTCTCTAATTAATTAGCCTATAACTCTTTCTTTAAGTTTCATGACATGGTCCAGCAATTTAATATGAATCTAATTACTTTTATCTAAGGCATGTCTTTTACCCTTGTAACAGTTAGCTATAATGCTGCTATACCAGTCAGTGGATATAACAACTTCCTGTACGACCTGATTATATATATAATATTTTACTTTGGTTGAGTCAGTCTCTTGCTGCTCTGAGTTTCATCTGATCATCAAGAAAGTTGTGATTGGAAGTTACGGAACCAGAAAAGTAATAAGAATTAACCCACCCTACAGCATCAATGTATCCCAATATCACCTGATGATTTTTCTCTCTTATAAGAAAGCACTTCCCCAGTCAAATATTCAATATGAAGACAGTCCAGGTTATATGGAGCTGCCTTGGTAATTAGCATCACAAACACTAAATCACACTAAGATAACTACACATACTAACAATTTAAATCTGACTCAACATGATTGTAATTGTAGAAACCAATTGTAATGTCTGTTAGATAATTCCCTCTTGAAAGAGCTTATCTGCAAGGGCAAAATTCAAAACAATGAAAACACCATAAAATTGAATATAGAGCTTACAAAAAATACCTTTAAGGCCCATTTCATGTAACATCCCTATACAATCCATAATAATAGTAGAAGGGATTCTATATCATTATCTAAGTACACCTGGCAGCTAAAAGCAAGAATATAAATAATCTTACCATCATGTGGAACACTTTAGTGAAAGCAAATACGTATAATGTACAGGACACAAGATATAATCTGTGCATAACCAGAAAACTGCACAATGTGTCTGTGACTAATATCCTAAACTCAAGAGAAGAGAAACCTGCACCCTGCCTACATGTGAGAAAATTCAGTCTACGAGTATTTAAACATAGTCCTCCTCCAGATGAATTCCATTGACAAACAGGTTAGCAGCAATCTTAAATGTGGATTTCTAGTCATGGGCCCTCACCTCTTCATTCTTAATTATCACTGCCTGTCCCACCATTATCCTGACCACTGGTGCACATAAAAGGCACCCATGCTGGTGCCACATGTAAAGCACTGGTGCTGGTTCCACATAAAAAGCACCCAGTACACTCTGTAGAGTGGTTGACATTAGGAAAGGCATCCAGCTGTAGAAACCATCCCAAAACAGACAACTGGAGCCTGGAGCAGTTCTCTGGCTTGTCAGCTCCTGTCAAACCATCCAACCATGCCAGCATGGAAAACAGATGTTAAATGATAATGATGATGATGATGATTTTACCAAAATTTTACCAAGATTTTTCCTTTCATATTTAGGTATTTTAGAATCATAGTCTTTCATTCCCTTTTGTTCTGTTGCTTATTTTTCCTGTTTTTCCCATTAATTTTCCATTTTTCTTCACAATCATTAGTTTTATAAACTCTTTCAGTATCTTTCCATCCTCGTGTACCTCATTATCTTCTCATCATCTTTTTAAATTATTTTTTTCTAATTAATTTTTTTACAAATTTTCTAAACTTTTTTCCAATTTTTTCTTTATAATATTCCTTATGTTAATATTATCTCTACCAATGTTCCATTTTCTCTTTTTTGGTTTCCATTTTTTCCCCACATTTTTTAAAATTTTGTCTTCGTTCTTATTTTATTCCATTTATGACCATCACTTAGAATTTTGAGATATTGACCATGCGTCCCAAGGAAGAGAATAACAATACTGATGATGACGATGGTGATGATGATGATAATAATGATGTTATTGTTGCTGCTGCTGCTGCTATTACAGCAGCTACTAGTGATGCTGCTGCTAATGCTGTCTCTGCTGCTGCTGATGATGGTGATGATGATGGTGATGATGGCAGTGACAGGAATGACAATGATGATGACAACAGAGATGATGACAACAATAATGGTGATGCTGGCATCAACCCCATAGAACCCTTATTCTTTTGTCTTCTTAAATGGTATCATGCAACCATTGCAGGTATGCCCTTACCTCTAAACCTTATGCTCCTTAAAAGGGGACAATATCCAATTCAAGCCCCTAAAAGGCAGGCATTATTATCATTAAATATTTTTGCATGGTTATTTCACGTTCATAAAACATGACTAAACCAGTTTCCAAAAGACTGACCTTTCCCTTCAGAGCCAGAAGAATTCTTCAGCTTTGACAGGTTCCAATTCTCTACATAGTTCATGGGATACTTACTGCTCCCACATCTGGGACTACTACCACTACTACCACCACCACCGCCGCCGCCACCGCCACCACCACCACCACCACCACCACCACTTCCCTTCTTCT
>NC_068984.1:10506246-10507250 GCF_001194135.2 Octopus bimaculoides
ACGTAAAAGCACTCACTACACTCTCAGAGTGGTTGTCATTAGGAAGGGCATCCAGCTGTAGAAACTCTGCCAGATCAGATTGGAGTCTGGTGTAGCCATCTGGTTCGCCAGTCCCCAGTCAAATCGTCCAACCCATGCTAGCATGGAAAGCGGACGTTAAATGATGATGATGATGAAGATGATGTATTTCCCACCTGGATGGGTCACCGGTCCATCACAGGATTACTCATTTTTGCCAGCTGAGTGGACTGGAGCAATGTGAAATGAAGTGTTTTGCTCAAGAACACAACACATCGCCCAGTCCAGGAATCGAAACCACAGTCTTACAATCATGAGTCCAACGCCCTAACCACTAAGTCGCGTGCCTCCACTAGAGCCTTATTCAGTGTGTCATGAATTGGTAAAGGCTGAAAATTGTTCCCCTAGAGGAGTTAGTTTTAGATTAATAATGCATGTAAATGTAGTATGAATGCTTCCAGTTGTATCAAAAAAATTATAGACAGAGAAGGAGTTCCAGATGACTGATGCTCTGGAGAGGTGGTCATGGTGACCAGAGTTGGGTAGGATGAATAGAGAGACGGTTGTGAGTTGAATGGTCCTGGTAGTGAAGCTTGTAGGAAAAAGAATTGGATATTAGTTAGATTAAAGTTATAATGTACACTACCGCTATAACCTATACCAGCACTATCGAATTCAATAACACCACCAACAACAACAACAAAAACCACAACAACAAAAGCACAATCAATACTACAGCACAACTACTACGATAGTGAATACTAAGAACAGCTATAAGTATACCTCCAGTTATATCACTACAAACTACTACTGCTGCTGCTGCTGCTGCTGCTGCTACAGTAAAAAAAAAAAACCCACAACACTAAGCACAATATCAGAAACACAAACACCAGCAGCATCACTATCAATAACAATCTTATCACCAACATCAGTGTGGCGACCACCACCACCACCACCACCAACACCTTCATCAGCATCATCATCAT
>NC_068984.1:10507806-10511972 GCF_001194135.2 Octopus bimaculoides
TATATATACATTGTATATTCTCTTCTGTTTTTAATTATTTAGATTCTTCCTCTGCGGAAGGAGGAGCTGGTTTCTTACAAAGATGCGGAACTCCGTCGTGTGTTTATGTATGTATGCATGTATGCATGTATGTACGTATGTATGTATGTATGTATTTATGTATGTATGTACGTATGCATGTCTTTCAGTGAGGGGTAGGATCTTTTTGTTCAGTTTTCCAATTATATTTATATTTCGTTATTCCCCCCCACCCTCAACTCTTTCTTTTGTACATGCCCATTAAACATTGATTTGAGGCAGAAATAATCATTTTAATTTTGCTTTCTTCAAAAGAAACTTTTATCATTCATTTTAAAACAGAATTTTTTATTTACTGATTTCTGCACAGATTTCATTCCAAAACCATGTGTTGTATTATCTTCTATCAATTCTCTCCTCTTAACTTTTAACTTTGGAAGATATTCTCTTTAAATGGGGCCCTTTAGACATATGTTAGTTCTTAAAATACAACTTATCAACTTAACATCTATAAGTGCATAAGCCCCACAAGAAGATATAAAAGTTGAACAACCTGATCTTCAAAGTTATCTAACAATGGAGATTATCTCTCCCGGGATAAATATTCTTCTATTATGGCATACACAATTGCGGCAGTATTAAGTTAAAATAGCTATTTTTGTATTATACTTAATGTATATACATCAATCATAGGCCAATTACTACAGTATTTATCCCGAGATAACATCTCTTATGGATGTCATGTGTCATTGAAAAGGCCTCCAAAAGGCTGAAATACATCTAGCGTTTTCACTGGCTACTGCTAGGATGAGTTTTCCTCTTCCTCTGATATTTATTGTGTTTTTAACACAGCATGTCCATAAGAGATGTTATCTCAAGACAAATACTGCAGTAACAGGGACTATCAACTGTGTATATACATTAAGTGTGATACATATCTTTTATTTTTTTTACTTGCTTTAATCATTAGACTGTGGCCTTGCTGGGGCACTGCCCTGAAGAATTTTTAGCTGAATGAATCAACCCCCGTACTGATTTTTATCAAAAGTCTATTTTGTTGGTTTCTTTTGCTGAACCACTAAGTTACAGGGACATAAACACACCAACGCCAGTTGTCAAGTGGCAGCAGGGGACAAATACAGACACAAAGAAACACACACATTAAATAATGATGACGATGATGAGCTTCTTTCAGCTTCCGTCTACTAAATCCACTCACAAGGCTTTGGTTAGCCAAAGGCTATAGCAGAATCTAAGGTGCCATGCTGTGGGACTGAACCCAGAACCATGTGGCTGATAAGCGAGCTTCTTACCACACAGCCATGGCTGTGTCATGGAAGACTATTTTAAATAAAATTGCTGCCTTAATTGCATATACCAGAGTTTTATTCAGCTGGGCAGTTATTTGTTACATCAGTGAATGTTTTATTTAGTTTTGCCAACATCACAGATGATGATTTCTCCTCCAAGTATGTGGCTGGCTATGTTCCACTGAAAGAGCCTAAAGAAACTGAAATACATCTGAAATACGTACGTAAAACACTTTCAATACAGTGAAAATAAGAGCATCACAACAAACCACAGCACATACCCAAAGCACACAAGGCTGCACTCAGTAGTGCAGTGAAAGAAACCTATGCCAAACCGACTGGAGTCTGATGCTGCCCCATGGCTTGCCAGCTTTGGTCACACAGTCCAACCCATGCCAGCATGGACAATGGACGATAAATGACGATGATGACGATGATGATGATGATGATGATAATAATGATGATGAATAATGGTATTAGTTCATGCATATATGCTCACGTTTTGAATTCTCTGCGTGTGTTTGAGGAAGAGGAGGAGGGTGGATAGATGGGTGGGTGGTGGGTGGGTCAGTCAGTCGGTCGGTTGGTTTAATGGCTGGATGAACTGTAGATATAAATATGATGGAAAACAGAGAGAAACAAATAAAAACAATTTCCTGTCTTGGATTATATTTAGAATTTAAAGTACAAATGTTGTAGACATGAATCTGGTAGATGTCTAGGTTGGCTTGTGTTTCTCCGTGTGTATATGTGTGTGTGTGTGTGTGTGTGTGTGTGTGTGTAGTTGTATGTTGATGTGTGTAGAGTGTCTGTGTGGGTGTTTATGTGTTTAAGTGTATGGGGTGGGGAATAGAGCGTCTATGTATGTGTATGTGTTTAGTGTGTATATGTGTGCATGTGTGTGTGCGTGAAGAGGTATTTGCATAATTCATGTTAGTATTGTGAAACAAATATATGTATACATACACACATATGTGTATGTATGTATGTATGTATGTATGTATGTGTATATATATATATATATATATATATATATATATATATATATATATATATATATATATATATATATATATATATATATATATATATATATATATATATATATATACACACACACACATACACACACACACACACATATATATATATATCTATCTATATATGTATATATACTCATTCATATTTATGTGTACATATAGATACATATATAAACACACACATATATATATATACCCACACACACGCATATATATATATATATATATACATGTACACACATACATATACACACACACATATATATATATATATACATATATACCCACCCACACATACACAAACAGTATAGTAGGAATCTAATTCTTAATCCAAGAAAACAGAATCTTGCTGAGGTGACAGAATTGGTCAATGTTCTTAATCCGATTAGCTCTCATATTCATGAAATGCCTAACACCTTACCGATATTTCAAGAGAAGAAGACAATAAAAAGAAAAAGACAAAACAAGGTTACATTGTTTGTTGGTACAAATTCACAGAAAAATAACAAACTCTTTCCCCTCCCCCACAACTTTACCAAATTCCACAGCTTGTAAAATATAAATAATTGCAAGAAAGACATCAGCTGGAAACAATATATTGTGATAAAGAATCGGTGACGCAGGTCGAAAGTGATGGATCCGGCATTTAATCAATAAGCATTTATAAATCTTTGCGATTGGTTTTCCGCCCCGTGATCAAGTATTGAACAGTGAAATGTATGGTTATTTTAGCAAATTCATTATTCACCAAAGCAAGAAAGAATTCTTTAACCAAAGTATTAATTAGAAGACTTTGGCATCATAAAAGTATGGCTTTTTAATCTGTGACTGCTAACATATCTTCTGTTATTCATCTACAGTTAGATTTTGGATGGATTTATATAAAAAATGTTATTTAATGTTTATTATTATTGGTTTTTCTAATGTTTATTTATTTGTTATTTTTTTAATGTGTGTTTGTTTATCTTTTTTTTGTTTGTTTTCCTTCGTTTTCAGCTTATTCTTTTACTTGTTTCAGTCATTTTGACTGTGGTCATGCTGGAGCACCGCCTTTAGTCGAGCAAATCGACCCCAGGACTTATACTCTGTAAGCTTAGCACTTATTTTATCGGTGTCTATTTGCCGAACCACTAATGTTACGGGGATGTAAACACACCAACGCCAGTTGTGACACGATGGTGAGGGGATAAACACAGACAATCAAACATACACACACACAGACACACACACACACACACACACACACATACGACGGGCTTCTTTCAGTTTCTGTCTACCAAGTCCACTCACAAGGCTTTGGTTGTTCCGAGGCTATAGTAGATGACACTTGCCCAAGATGCCATGCAGTGGGATTGAACCCGGGACCCTGTGGTTGGTAAGCAAGCTTCTTACTACACACACACTCCTGCTTCTTTATTAAGTAACTAGCAGAAACACCCGGCGTTGCCCGGGTTAAAGAGAATAATGAAATCTAAAAACGCCGTCTAGACTACGCATCATCTTTATATATAGAGATGTATATACACACACGCACCCAAACACACGTATATATATGTATATCAATATAAATATATGAAAGTCAATGAAGTTTCGTAAAAGAAGGTGATCATGTACATACTTTCTTGCTGTTGTGATTATAACACCTCATTGTAAACTATGTTCCTTGTTTTCCCTTGTAGAGCATATACAAATAGGTTTTTTTGTTGCTGCCCACTCTTGAGCAGCCAACATACAGTTGTCCATGTGAGAAGCAGGGCTCTTCCAAGAGAAGACCAGCTACAGACAGTGTTTGACCCTG
>NC_068984.1:10513619-10517004 GCF_001194135.2 Octopus bimaculoides
ATGTATTTGTGTGTCTGTGTTTGTCCCCCCCCCCATCACCACCACCACCATCGTTTGACAACCAATGTTGGTGTGTTTAAGTTCCTGTAACATGGCAGTTCAGCAAAAGAGACCGATAGAATAAGTACTAGGCTTACAAAGAATAAGTCCTGGGATCGATTTGTTTGATTAAAGGCGGTGCTCCAGCATGGCCACAGTCAAATGACTGAAACAAGTAAAAGAATAAGCTGTTTCCATTGCTTCCATTGTTTTAATTCTTCTATATCCTTTTTGTTTCAGCCAATACTTTCTTTGGATTTCTTCATGGAATCTTGTTTATATCTTACCCCCATTGCTAAGAATCTCTAGCCTCGCAAGATTTTTTGCAACTAGTTTACCTGTCCCTGCAGTCACCTTTCCCACCATGGTTCTCCTTCCGTCTTTTGAGATTTTGATATTTTCACTCTGAGTTGCCAAGAGCACCGTTCGAGCGTGATCATTACCAGCGTCACCTTCCTGGCACTTGTGCCGGTGGCACGTGAAAAGCCGTTCAAGCGAAGTCGTTGCCAGTGCAGCTGGACTGACTCCTGTGCAGGTGGCACGTAAAAAAACACCATTTTGAGCATGGTCATTGCCAGTACCTCCTGACTGGCCTTCATGCCGGTGGCACGTAAAAGCACCCACTACACTCTCGGAGTGGTTGGCGTTAGGAAGGGCATCCAGCTGTAGAAACTCTTCCAAATTAGATTGGAGCCTGGCGTAGCCATCTGGCTCGCCAGTCCTCAGTCAAATCGTCCAACCCATGCTAGCATGGAAAGCGGACATTAAACGATGATGATGATGATGATGATGATGAGTCTTTCCCACTGTTGCAGTGTACAGTAAGCGGTTGCTCATGGTGATGTCATTACTTCCTCTATTGTCCGAGACTCGGTCATCTATCTGTATCGTTTTCCTTATTTTGATCTTTGTAATTTTTTTTTTATTAGTGATATCCTTTTTCTTTCAACTGGATCATAATCATGGCTGGTGCCAGCGTCCCGTCAATGGTACCTGTGCCAGTGGCATATAAAAAGCACCCACTACACGCTTGGAGTGTTTGGTGTTAAGAAGGGCATCCAGCCGTAGAAACCTTGCCAAATGAGACTGGAACCTGTTGCAACTCCCTGGTTGACAAGTAGTTTTCAATCAAACCGTCCAACCCATGCCAGCACAGGAAGCAGACGTTAAATGATGATGATGATGATGATGGCTGGGTAATAATCATGTAATCTACCAGCAATAACCAACACTTCATCAGAAAAGGTATGTTCTGGTCCCTCATATGCTCAGTTTAGGGGGTTTCTTAATATGGGAGTTTCTGAACCTCCATATTTTCCAAATGAATATTGAAAGCATGAAAACCCTGCTATCAGGTCATCATGTCAGACTGCTTGCGAGCAACATCAAAGCTTTCACACCATCTGTTTATGAGATTATCCTGTATATTCTGCCCTTCGTGAATTGCTCGTTTGACACAGATTTTTTTCCCAATCAACAAACATTCACCTGGAGTAGCCACATATTCTGCCAGGAGCTGGAGTGGACAGGGGTGGGTACTTACATAATTAATGACCGTTAGGAGACAAAGCAGCTCTTGTGTCGTTGTTATTGACATCTATTGTTAATGAGATGGAAACCACAAAAGGTAAAAACCTCAAACAATACAAACACTTGTCAAGGTGTGTAAAATAACAAAAAGAGAGAAGACAAATGCATTTATGCAGGTGTCTACACCATTCTCAGATTAATATATTCTTTTCTTTATTCGTTTTCTGCTTTCAGTCATAGACTGTGGTGGCCATGCTGGGATAATGCTTTCAAGGTTTTTACCCTGTTTGAAATCAGCTACAAGATGCATTCCAGAAGTTTCGAGACTTTTTCAGGAGAGATATCATTATAAAATGTTCAGGGTCCTTGTCACAGCTTCCTTCATTTTTTCAGTGTCTTTGAAATAACTACTTCTTAGGCTCCTCTTCAGCTTGAGGGACAGTTAAAAGCCACAGGGAGCAAGGTCTGGACTGTAAGGAGGACAAGGGACAATTTTGATGTCCATCTCTGTCAAGTAGTTTGTGACAAGGATAGTCTTTTACTCTTATTTGTTTCAGTCTTTTGACTGCGGCCATGCTGGAGCACTGCCTTTAGTCAAGCAAATCGACCCCAGGACTTATTCTTTGGAAGCCTAGTACTTATTCTATCAGTCTCTTTTGCTGAACCGCTAAGTTACGGGGACGTAAACACACCAGCATCGGTTGTCAAGCGATGCTGGGGGGACAAACACAGACACGCAAACATATACACACACACATATATATACATATATACGACGGGCTTCTTTCAGTTTTCCATTTACCAAATCTACTCACAAGGCTTTGGTTGGCTCGAGACTATAGTAGAAGACACTTGCCCAAGGTGCCACGCAGTGGGATTGAACCCAGAACCATGTGGTTGGTAAGCAAGCTACTTATCACACAGCCACTCCTGCGCATTTTGGGACATTCTTTTATTTTTTTACTTGTTTCAGTCATTTGACTGTGACCATGCTGGAGCACCGCCTTTAGTCGAACAAATCGACACCAGGACTTATTCTTTGTAAGCCTAGTACTTATTCTATCAGTGACTTTTGCCGAACCACTAATGTTACGGGGACGTAAACACACGAGCATCGGTTGTCAAGCGATGTTGAGGGGGACAAACACAGACACTCAAACACACACACACACACACATACAATGGGCTTCTTTCAGTTTCTTTCTACCAAATCCACTTACAAAACTTTGGTTGTCCTGAGGCTATAGTAGAAGACACTTGCCCAAGGTGCCACGCTGGAGTGGATTAATTATATTTTAGGTAATTTCAATGGGGAAAATTGATTTATAAAATGAGTAAATCATAAGACGAGTTCAGTCATGGAACGAATTAAACTGGCACTGCGAGGCATCACTGTATTTCCTTAACCTAGGACGGTTCTAACTGCCTCTCCTAAAAAAGTTTCAAAACTTCTGGAATGCACCTCGTATTTATGTTAATGACCATTATTTATCAAAGGCTGTTTTACTTTCTGGCAGAAAGGGCTGCAGCTTGAAACGCTGTGTTACAATGGCACACGCAAATACTGGCACACACTCATTCGTGCATGCACACATGCACACACACTCAAACAAATGTCAAACTGCTGTTGGAGTGACAACGTAAAGAGCAATAACTATTTATGAAATATCTTAAACTGTTTATGTGTTTTACTCAACAAACTAAATATTATCCAGGTTGTCCATAAATTACCTTTACTGCAACTTCCACAGTTTATTGTCATTAGTTGTGTGCAACCAATGGAGCCCACATGGTGGTGGTGGTAGTGGAGGTGGTG
>NC_068984.1:10517236-10523177 GCF_001194135.2 Octopus bimaculoides
GTGGTGGTGGTGGTGGTGATGATGGTGATGATAATGAAGATGGTGATGATGATGATGATGATTCAGAAATGAGACTAAATCAAACAAAATGGACGCCTGTCTCACTTTAAAGTCGAAACTGGAAAGAAACTCTTTTGTTTTATTAATTCCTGCATGAAATTTCTTAATCTTCAGCAATAAAGAATTCCATTATAGTTTGATGAAAACAGATGGAAAAATCATTTGTGACAGAAATAATGAGTCTAATTAAGCAAAAGTAACCTATGGGGTACAGGTATGGCAGTGTGGTTAAGCAGTTTATTTTGGGATTGCAAATAGTTGCAGGTTTGATGTCACTGAGTAACATTTTTGGTAGATATGATGGTTCACAGACAGGATGCTGAATGCACTTTTGTCGAAGGACAGGAAGCTGAAGTCAAGGAGCCGAACAGACACAACGCCAAACGGATATAAAGTCAAACGGACAAGATGCCGACATATGAAAATTGAAATTTAATCTCGTTAAATCTTAAGTGCCAAATTAGTGAATTGATCATTACACTATGTAAGTAGGAAGGATTTTTTTATTATTGTATCCGGTCAGTTTTATATCCATTCGGCATTGAGTTCATTCGGCATTGAGTTCATTCGGCTTTTTGTCCATTCGACATTGTGTCCATTCAGCACTGTGTCCATTTGGCATTGTGACCATTCAGCATTGTGTCCATTCGGCTTTATGTCCATTCAGCATTGTGTCCATTCAGCACTGTGTCCATTTGTCATCATGTCCATTCGGCTTTATGTCCATTTGGCATCGTGTCCATTGTGTCCAGTAAAGAAATAAGAAATTAAGAAGATTTAGAAAACGTGCGATAAAAGACCTCTTTCGGTCATGAATGACCATGGGATTGCACCTAGAAAGTTCCCCTCCAAAGCACAGGCAAGGTAGTTTATAGAAGACCAGCAGTCACCCATGCATACCAGCCACTGAGCATCCACGCCACTGATGCTATCCAAAGGGGCCAATACAGCTTGGTACCAGTGATGTCGCAACTCATTTCTACAGATGAGTGAACTGGCTCAATGTGAAATAAAGTGTCTTGCTCAAGGACACACTACACACAGCCCAGTCTGGGAACCGAACTCACTACCTCATGATTGTGAGCCTGATGCTCTAACCACTGAGCCATAAAGCACAAGAAAAAACCCCTCCAGAAAAGTAAACAGTAAAAGTACCATAAAGAGGAAAGGTTGCACAGGCACATTAGGGATGTTGGTAGGAATTTTCAGGGGACATGGAATTTATGAAGGATACAGTGCCTTGACAGCTATCAAATGATGCAAGTTGTGATTTGCAGATCATTTTATAGAGATTAAGTCCTGTTTTGAACCGTGTGCCACATCAGGTTAATGCTTGTCTCAGCTTTCAATAAAGTGATACAAATGGAAAGCAAATTTCATTCTTTGGATTATTTTCAGAATAAATCTCTGGTGGAGCTGCCAGCTATTTACAAGTAAGCCGATCATCATCATCATCATCGTCATCATCATCATCGTCATCGTCATCGTCATCACCATCACCATCACCATCACCATCATCATCATCATCATCGTCGTTTAACATCCGCCTTCCATGCTAGTATGGGTGGGACGGTTTCACAAGAGCTAACCAGGCAGAAGACTGCACCAGACTTCTTTGACTGTTTTGGCGGAATCTTTACATGTGTGTGCACACACGCGTGTGTATGTGTGTATGCGTGTGTGTGTGTGTGTCTTTGTGTCTATGTTTGTCCCCCACCACCACCACCACTGCTTGATGACTGGTGTTGGTGTGGTGATCATCATCCTCATCATCATCATTTAACGTCCGTTTTCCATGCTGGCATGGGTTGGACGGTTTGACTGGGGACTGGCAAGCCAGGAGGCTGCACCAGGCCCCAATCTGATCTGGCAAAGTTTCTACAGCTGGATGCCCTTCCTGACGCCAACCACTCCGAGAGTGTAGTGGGTACTCTTTACATGCATCAACCATTCAGATGGTGGTTTTTATGTGCCATTGGCACGGCGAGCCAGTCAGGCAGCACTGGCAATGACCCACGTATGAATGGTGCTTATTGCATGCCACCAGCATGAGAGCCAGTCACGCGGCACTGGTATCGGTCACAACTACAATTTGATTTTTGATTTTGATTTTGATTTTTATGTGGGACTTATTTCATTGACCCCCAAAAGGATGAAAGACAAAGTCAACCCCAGGAGCATTTGAACTTAGAATCTAAAGATGAACGAAATGACACTAAGTGTTTTACCTAGCATGCTAATGAATCTGCCCAGATTTTGACACAAAGGCCAGCAATTTCAGGGAACGAGGAAGTCGATTATATCAACCCCAGTATATGACTGGTATTTATTTTTATCAACCCTGAAGTAATGAAAGGCAAAGTTGATCTTGGCAGGTCTTGGATTCAGAATAAAAGACAGACGAAATGCTAAAAACATTTTTGTCTGGCATGCTAACAAAAATAATAATAATAATCCTTTCTACTATATGCACAAGGCCTGAAATTTGTGAGGAGGGGACTAATCAATTACATCGACCCCAGTATTTCACTGGTACTTAATTAATCGACCCCAAAACTCTTCCAGCTTGCTGCCTTGTTATTTATTTCTGCGCCCTTTTAAAGCCTAGCCAGGCTCATGGGCCCGGTTTCCTGGTTTCTATGGCGTATGTGTTCCCCACAGCTGGACGGGACGCCAGTCCATCGCAGCTTTACTCAAGAAACAGGAAGAAAGAATGAGAGAAAGTTGTGGCGAAAGAGTACAACATGGGTCACCACCACCCCCTGCTGGAGCCTCAAGGAGCTTTAAGTATTTTCACTCAATAAACACACACAACGCCTGATGTGGGAATCGAAACCGCGATTCTCCAAACGCAAGACCGCTGCCCTAACTACTGGGCCATTGCGCCTCCACAGCTCGCCGCCTTACAGAAATAATAATAATCGTTAACTTAGAAAACACTTTTACAAACAAGGCATCTTTTGTAATCAGTCCAAGAAAGAAAATGTAGTAACCTTGACTCGTTTCCCTTTTGTAAAGTGGTATTTTTACATGAGAAAAAAAAAATAGAAAAATGCTAATTGGATTTCTTTATTTAATGTATTTAATTACTTAGGCATTCACATATATAATTACACTGTCTAGCTATTATTATTACATGTGAGAAGGATCTGGAAATAAAATTATTCCAATTCAGCTCTAATTAGAAATTGTGTGAATGTCTCAGCAACACAGATTTCTGTTGGTAACGAGTTTGGTGACTTAAAAATCCTTGCTGTGTTTCTAAAAATACTCAAATTTTTGATTTAATGCTGCAAAAGTTTTTTAAAGATCTTCTCTGTGTTAATTTACAAAACACAAGGGAACATTCATAATGTTCTTTAATTCTAGCTGCAATTAAAGTAAGACATGTAATATTACATGTGTTTTACTTACAGCATTTTAACAGAGTAAACCGTAGTAGTTCTTAAGGGAAATACTTATGTGCGCAGTGGCGGATTGGCCAGGTTACCAGCTTTCCTGATGGCAAGTGGGCCCCTGCACCATTAGAATCCATATATGGGACCGCATGTTAGTATCCAAGGGGCCCATCCCCCTCAAGTTTGATAATTTTTTATAGCACATGGGTCAGTCAGGGGGCACTGGCATTGGCCATGTTCAAATGGTGATTCTTATGTGCCACCAGCACAGGAGCCAGTTAGGTAGGCCTGGTATCAATCACATGTGTGTGGAAGTGTTTGTGTGTGTGTGTATGTGTATATTTTTTGCTGATGTGTATCAGTGAAGTATAAACATTGACATCAAAACCAAATGAATGATATTTTTCAAAGTCCCTTGTAATATTTGTTCTACAGTGTTTCATAATTACTTCCTTGTCAGTCTCAGTATCAGAAAGCAAGAGCCAACCTCTGCAATGGTTGACGATCGTTAACAAGATGAGTTGCTATGGATCACACTATCACAAAGTGAGTATACATTTGACTGGAGACCACATGTGAACTTGTATTCCCATGGAAACTTCAAGCATGAACTTTAGACCTCAACAGCAAATTACAATAACAGCAACAGTGACCATAATGGAGGTGCCTGGCTTAGTGGCTAGGGCAGTGTTTCTCAACCTTTTTACCCTTGTGTAACCCTTAAAATAAATTACATATCTCAAGGATCCCCTGCACAAAAAAAAAAAAATGATATGCCATATATTCCTCATATTTTTATGAGTTCAAATTCCACTGAGGTTGACTTTGCCTTTCATCCTTTCAGGGATCAATAAATTAAGTGCCAGTTGCATACTGGGGTCGATGTAATCAACTGACTCCCTCCCCCACAAAGAAAAAATATTATAATAACTAATAATATGTTGTGCATGTATAGTGATATTACGATTATGAAATTAGCATTAACTTATCTCACTCTTTCTCACAGAACCTCAAGGGACCTTTCGCAGGACTCTGGTGTTCCAGGGAACCCCGATTGAGAAACGCAGTGTTAGGGTGCTAGACTCGTGATTGTAAAATTGTAGTTTCAATTTCTGGACTGAGCGACGTATTGTGTTCTTGAGCAAAACACTTCATTTCACATTACTGCATTCAACCCAGCAAGCAAAAATGAGTAACCCTGCAAGGGATTGGCATCCCATCCAGGAGGGGAATACATTTGCCATGGAAACCAGGAAACTGGCCCTTGTGAGTCAGTATGACTCATAAGGGTCACTTTACCAACAGCACCCAGGCCACCCAATGCATTTGCTCTCCCGGTCACCATCTCAGCCTTGACATCAGGTATGGTCAGCATTCCTGAGGGACATAGTGAACACATTGATCGGAACCAGCTCAACTCACCCTTGCAGATGCCACCACAAGTACAATTAATTAATAAGGGCTCAGTGAAGGCGGCGAGCTCACAGAGTCGTTAACAGGCCAGGCAAATGCTTAACGGTATTTCATCTGCCGTTACATTCTGAGTTCAAATTCCGCCGAGGTCGACTTTGCCTTTCATCCTTCCGGGGTCAATAAATTAAGTACTAGTTACACACTGGGGTCGATGTAATTGACTTAATCCCTTTGTATGTCCTTGTTTGTCCCCTCTATGTTTAGCCCCTTGTGGGCAATAAAGAAATAAGGGCTCAGTTAATGAAGGTATTCTAGGTATTTCCATGAAGTGCTACAGCACAGCTATGTGTTAACCAATTCATATGATAACTCATTAGGAGCTAAGTTGAGTGAAGCTACTCAACATAGAATCATTTAGCACAGAAGTCAATTTAGAAAACTAAGAATATTCTACGGCTTTAGTTAGTCATTTCTGAACGCCATTCCACTCCAAGAAGCAATGAAGAGATTCTATCACTGATTGCTTGTGAAAATGGAAAATTGATTTTCATATCGCAATCTTAGTTTCAAATAATAACAATGATTTGAACATATGTGTGCAGAAGCATACATAAATATGTAGACACACACACACACACACACACACACACACACACACACACACACACACATGATATAATACAATATGTGGATGCAGATATGTATGTGTGGGTGTGTATTTAGTCGTAGAATTTCCTTTAATTATCAAGAAAGCTCTAGAAACATAGATGCATTTTAGATATTCGTAATTACATTTGTATGCAAAAAGTATATTGATCTACAGAGTCACTATATTATTATTTTTACAAATATGTTACTTATCGTATATTTGTTATGACAGAATCATCTTTAATGACAAATCCATGTTTCCAAGGTTTTCAATCATATATATGTATATATATATACATAAAGCGATGAAATATCATAATCGATGATATATATAATATATATATATATATATTTATATATATGTATATATGTATGTATATATGTTTATATATATATATATATATATATATATATATATATAT
>NC_068984.1:10523496-10525574 GCF_001194135.2 Octopus bimaculoides
ACACACATATATACATATATATATGTATGTATGTATATACAGAGACGCAATGGCCCAGTGGTTAGGGCAGCGGACTTGCGGTCGGAGGATTGCAGTTTCGATTCCCAGACCGGGCGTTGTGTTTGTTTATTGAACGAAAACACCTAAAGCCCCACTAGTCTCCGGCAGGGGGTGGTGGCGACCGCTGTTGTACTCTTTCACCCCAACTCTCTCTCAGTCTTTCTTCCTGTTTCTTGAGTAAATCTGCGATGGACTGGCATCCCGTCCAGCTGGTGGGGAACACATACGTCATTGAAACCGGGAAACCGGGCCCATGAGCCTGGCTAGGCTTTAAAATGGCGCATAAAAAAATAATATATATATATATATATGTGTGTATGTATTTTTGTATGCATGTATGTATGTATGTATGTATATCCCCTGCTGACATGAACCACTTTACAGGGTTTTGAGCTCATAATTCAGAACAATTTAAATAGCAGAGATAAAGTTAATTAATTAGAAAATAATCTCACCTTTGGCTGCAGGTGTGGTTGTGTGGTTAACAAGTTTGCTTTGCAGCCTCGTAGTCTGAGGTTCCATCCCACTGTGTGGCACTTTGGCCAAGTGTCTTCTACCAAAGCTGCATTTTGGATCTGTTCAATGGAAACTAAAAGAAGCTCATTATATATATTTATTCTTTTACTTGTTTCAGTCGTTTGGCTGTGGCCATGCTGGAGCACCACCTTGAATGGGTTTTTAGTCAAACATATCAACGGCAGGACTATTTTTTTAAGTCCTAGTACTTATTCTATCAATCTCTTTAGCCAAACAACTAGGTTACAGGGACATAAACACACCAACACCGTTTGGCAAGTGATGATGGGAGGACAAATACAAACACAAACACACACTCATAGATATATATATACATATGTACATATACAAATATATACGACAGACTTCTCCAAATCCATTCACCAAATCCATTCACAAGGTTTTGGTTGACCTGCGGCTATAGTAGAAAACACTTGCCCAAGGTGTGATGCAGTGGGACTGAACCCAGAACCATGTGTTTGGGAAGCAAGCTTCTTACTACACAGCCATTCTTACCACCTATTTATGTGTGTGTGTGTGAGTGTGAACATATGTGTACATGTGTGGATGAGTGTGTGTGAATTTATCCTTGTCTTGTCATCGTGTTATAGCTGTAAATGAACATCACTGTCATACAAGCAGCGTCCATTTCTTATATTCTGTGGAAACATGTTCTGGCCATGGGGTAGTATTGCTTTAGTTGGAAATAGGTGAGGGTTGGTGACAGGAAGAGCTTCTAGCTGTAGAAAATCTGCCTTGGTGTATTCCCTCTGATCCATGCAACAATGGAAAAGTGGACATTAACACAATGATGACAATAACAATAACATTGAAGATGACAATGATGATGATGACAATGATGATGACGATGATGACACATCTCGGCCTTTAAACCAGATATTCAAATGTGTTTCTGCATATAAACGATGTCTCACTGCGGAAATAATTTTGGAAACCTGTACAAAAATAGATTTAAAACTATTGAAGACATGAATAAATGGTTGGAACCTCCGCAATCAAAATCAACAGACAGCTAATTCCACTTGGTATGCAGGACAGGAATTGGTAAGTTTTGCAGAGTGTCTATATAAAAGTTGCTATAATGTAGAGTAACAAGCTGACAGTCAGTAAACCAACACTTTAAAGCCACATACATTGTTGATAAGGAAATCAATTTAGACTTGGAGCAAATAGATTGAAGCATTAGTTAAGATGACAGTGATAGAGTGAGCCAATAGGAATAACACACAGTCATGACATAGGCATGACGATGTGGTCAGGAAGTTTGCAGCTGAAGCATGTGGTTCCAGGTTCAGTCCCACTGTGTGGCACCTTGGGCAAGTGTCTTCTTCTCCAACTCTGGGCCAACAAAAGTCTTGAGTCTTGTGAGTAGATTCTGTTAGGGGGAAACTGAAAGATGCCCATTGTGTGTGTGTATATATATATGTGTGTGTGTGTGTGTGTGTGTGTGTGTGTGTGTGTGTGTGTGTGTGTGTGTGTGT
>NC_068984.1:10525584-10528084 GCF_001194135.2 Octopus bimaculoides
GTGTGTGTGTGTGTGTGTGTGTGTGTGTGTGTGTGTGTGTGTGTGTGTGTGTATGTGTGTGTGTGTGTGGCCGTTGCCACTACTGCCGGACTGGCCCTCGTGCCAGTGGCATGTAAAAAGCACCCATTACACTCTCGGAGTGGTTGGCATTAGGAAGGGCATCCAGCTGTAGAAACTCTGCCAGATCAGATTGGAGCCTGGTGCAGCCATCTGGTTAATCAGACAACCCATGCTAGCATGGAAAGCGGACGTTGAACGATAATGATGATGATGATGATGATGATGATGATGATGATGATGATGATGATGATGATGATGATTGAAACAAAAGACAGAAATATGGTAACAAAGGGATCAAGAAATTTTCATCACAATTACATGGTTTCGAATTCTATCCCAGTGCATGGCACCTTTGGCAAATGTCTTCCTTGTGCTTGGGTTGCAAACTTCATGACCACATAGTGATGCCAGTGAGTGTATGTTATTTCTGCTGGCTCACTCACATTGATGCTGAGTGAATCCTAGAATGAATCAATGGGAACCATAGAAGATCAATGAGAATCCTAGAAGACCAATGGGAATGCTAGAAGTTCAATGGTCAGGAGCACCAAGCTCTACCAAGTGAGTAACTGCAATGCATCCTATGGGTGGCGTCCATGGCTGTGCAGTCAGCTAATGAAAGATTCTCTATGACACAAGCTCCCAATTCAAGTTCATAATCATGGAATTGGATGGCGACAGAGAGTCATGGGAATCAGCAAAAGCAGTGAAAAAGAAAAACGGAAGAAGTAAAGATTCACCAAATCAAGATTTTAATGTATATGAATATGGGTTGGTTTGGAAACAGGCACCATGGTAAATAAAGCAGTGGACGAGCATTTGCCATTGTTGGTAACAAAAGGGGTTAACAGTATTACACACACACACATGTGCATGCTCACACGATGCACATGCACACACACATATTCACACACATTCACACATACAGATGCACATTCACATGCAAACACACAGCCATGCAAACTAGATTTCAGACAGAGTGATAATTTATGGACAACTGCAGAGTTTATGGGCAAAATGAGATGGAAGAAGTGATGCTGCATGCTTCCAGAAAAACAGAATATTCTTTTTGAGAATAGTAAAGTGATACTTAAATCTAATAAAGAGATTAATGTAGGGTTGAGTAAGAGAGAGAGAGAGAGAGAGAGAGAGAGGGGGGGTCATAATAATAGCCAGATGGATTAGATGTCAGCCAGTTGGATGGAGAAAAGAGAGAATTTGTGATCAATCAGTCATTGTATAATGTGTCATTTATTAAGTCATTGAACTCTTCCCTCTTGCTTTACCTGGCTGGAAGTCAGTTAAGAAAGGAAAAAGAAGATGGTAGGGAACTAAAACAGGCATACACAGAGACAAATGGCTATTTACAACACTGAAATTGAATCTTCCCAAATGAGAAAAATGTTTCTTTGAAATTAACAAAGGAGAGATTAAGTGGTTGTTTTAAATAATTTGCTAGCATATAAGATACATCCTCGCATAGGATGAATCATTATTTTACAAGTATATTCGGTGGGGAAAAACAAATTTAATCTGCAGGTCTATATTTAAGAGATGAGGAATTATGTACATTATTTACATTATTTACATGCCCACGGGCATATGGCGAAGTGGTTGAGAGCACAGGCTACTAACCCCAAGATTCCAAGTTCGATTCCAGGCAGTCATCATCATCATCGTTTAACGTCTGCTTTCCATGCTAGCATGGGTTGGACGATTTGACTGAGGACTGGCAAACCAGATGGCTGCACCAGGCTCCAATCTGATCTGGCAGAGTTTCTACATGAAAAATACAAGAAACTCTTGAATGCAATGCTGGGTTTTGGTTAGAAGTTTAGTGAAGATTTTATCTCCTCTGGCTCCTGTGCCGGTGGCATGTAAAAGGCACCCACTACACTCTCTGACTGGTTGGCATTAGGAAGGGCAATCAGCTGTAAAAACACTGCCAGATCAGATTGGGGCCTGGTGCAGCCTCCTGGCTTTCCAGACCCCAGTTGAACCATCCAACCCATGCCAGCATGGATAACGGACGTGAAACAACGATGATGATGATGATGATGAATATATCATAGAAACTCCTGCCTATCATTGATCTTATGGAGGAATTAATTTTGCTCAAAAGCAAAACAAGTTTTACCTTAAGTTTTACTTCCCAAGAACCTATCAACAACTTTAATCTGTTGCCAGGTTTAATAACCCCACTTTGTTCATGGGTGCCTTTTGCAGGGCCCACTTTGTTCCAAGTGACGGTTCATGACCTCATGACTAGGGCCTTAAGTCATAAGCATGAGGTTGTAGATTCAACTCCTGGACTGAGGAGCAAAAGCTAGCCTTAAGATGTATACACACACACGCTCGCACACACGCTCGCACACACATATATATATATGTATGTATATGTATGTGTGTGTGTATATGCTTCTGTGTCTGTGTTTGTCCC
>NC_068984.1:10530584-10537472 GCF_001194135.2 Octopus bimaculoides
TCCGTCTCTCTTTCTCTCTCTCTTGTCCTTCCCTTGTCAAAAGCATCATCATTAGGTCCTGCCTCTTGCCCATTACCCTGCTCTCTTCTACATCCCTCTATCTTCCCAACTCATGGCTTATCGATCATCTACCCTTTGACCCTATCCAATTTTTGACGGTTGCAAATTGCTCCCCCCCCCCATTCTCTCACCTTCTGTCCGCCATACAATCTTACAAACTACCCACCCACATTTTCTCACTTCGTGCCTTATGGTGAGGGAGGCAGGGAGGTCACCTGGGCATCACATCACCATTATCTATCTCTTTGCAGCTTCTACTTATCATATTTTTCTTTCCTCTTTCTCTCTTCCTCCTTCTAAATATGAGTAATGATGTACATCCTCTGCAAGAATCTGCACTGACCCCCATCATGCTCCATCTGCCCCAGATATAATATATATTATTACTTTTTTTCTTTTCTACCTGAAGACTGTCTGGTAGAACAGAATAATTAAAGAGTCCAGTTTCCCTACAAACCTTATCTTTTTTTTTTGTGCCCTTTTAAAGCCTAGCCAGGCTCCTGGGCCCGGCTTCCCGGTTTCAATGGCGTATGTGTTCCCCAGCTGGACGGGACGCCAGTCCATTGCAGCGTTACTCATTTTTGCCAGCTGAGTGGACTGGAGCAATGTGAAATGAAGTGTTTTGCTCAAGAACACAACGCATCGTCCCGGTCCAGAAATCGAAACCACAATCTTACGATCATGATGCTGACACCCTAACCACTAGGCCACACACCTCCACACAAACCTTATCTAGTTACACTAAAATGGCTTCCATTTTTGATGCTGTTTCACCTTATATTTTATTTACATGCCAGAAGGGTTTGCTTCTGTCAGTCCATCATTTATAATGATGAGGGTTCCAGCTGATCCAATCAATGGAACAGCTTTCTTGTGAAATTAGCATGCAAGTGGCTGAGTACACCATAGACATGCGTACTCTTATGGTGGTGGTGGTGATGGCATCAGCGGCGGCAGTGGTGGTGTTGGAGACTCTGATCCAGTAAAGCCATGATCAAAAATTTCTCCATCCATGACCCTCCTGTATTGCCGCATTATCCAACATGCATTTTGTTTTTCCAAGTCAGTAGAAACAGTCATTTGAGGGAGAATTGGCTGTTATTTACAGTAGCTTCTACAACCACACAGAAGCTCTACTGAAGAAAGAACAGAATAGTTCTTGGAGTGGTTCCAATATTTTCATACTTCAAATAAATGTTAGTTAATTCCTAAAGTCTTCAAGACATTTCCATATTCAAATATTTACAAATCCACCGTTTCTTTCTTGTCTTTTAGTCTCTTCATCTTCTACCTCATGGAGACAGGAGTATTTGCAGATAAAACTAAAATACCAATTCCATGTGCAGCCAAGAATGTTGGCAAAAGATGGTGTATTTCAAAATATGGTTTTGCTTATCAATTTTATCGGATATTTCTTTTGGGGTTTGGTATAGCTGTGCGGTTAATAAGCTTGCTTCCCAATGGTATGGTTTGGGGTTCAATCCCCATGTATAGTACCTTGGCCAAACATCTTCTACTATTGACCATGTCCACCCAAAACCTTGTGGAAGGATTTTGTAAATGGAAATTAAAATGAATCCTGTTATACATGGTTGACCCAAGTATTGGCTTAGTATTTATGGTGTTGGATTTATAATCATAAGATTGTGGTTTCAATTCCTGAACCGGACGTTGCATTGTGTTCTTAAGCAAGACACTTCATTTCACACTACTCCAGTCCATTCGGCGGGTAAAAATGAGTAATCCTGTTACAAACCAGGGTCTCATCTAGTGAAGAATATATGAGCCAGAGTATTGTGGTGAAATTTTGACACCTCTGTGGGATAGCAAATCAACTGCCCTAAACCATATGAAAGCACATGTACACTGTCAGCGAAGGACAGTGTGGTGTGTGCAGGCGTTTTGTGAAGACAGTCGTAGAAGTCATCAAGAAGAGATATTGTTTGTTACGTGTTGTTTCTGATTTATATTTGTAGTGTTATAACCTTGTTATTATTATTTTTTTGGGATCCTCTTCGATCATGAATGACCATGGGATTGCACCTAGAAAGATCCCCTCCGAGGCACAAGTCTGGGCAAGGTTGTTTATGGAAGACCAGCAGTCGCCTCCCCATGCCACTGATGTTATCTAATGAAAAAGTAAAGGTCGATACAGCTTGGCACCAGTGACGTTGCAACTCATTTCTACAGCTGAGTGAACTGGAGCAACGTGAAATAAAGTGCTTTGCCCAAGAGCACAACAGGCAGCCTGATCCGGGAATCAAACTCACAACCTTACAATTGTAAACTCAATGCTCTAACCACTGAGCCATGCGTCTTCACTTACCTTGTTATAAGTCCATGTTATAAAGTGGCATCTACAGTGAGTTCAAAGACGGTCATAACACAGAGAAACCATGAAACTGGCCCTATGTCCCTTGCTGAGTAATGGGAGCTGACCATACATGTGTATATGTGTGTGTGTGTGTGTGTGTATGTGTGTGTATGTGTGTGTGTGTGTGTGTGCATGTGTATGCATGTGAGTGTATGTGTGTGTATGTTTGTGTATGTGTGTGCATGTATATGTATGTGTGTGTTTGTGTGTGTATGTGCGTGCATGTGTGTATGTGTGTGTATGTGTCTGTCTGTTTGTGTGTGTGCATGTATATGTATGTATATATATATGTGTGTGTATGTGTGTGTATGTGTGTGCATGTATGTGTGTGTATGTGTGTGTATGTGTGTGCATGTGTGTTTATGTGTGTGTATGTGTGTTAGTTCTTCCTTCTCTTGACTTTACCTGAGAGTCGTAAATGAGTGTCGCCATCTTGCAAATGTTGTCTTTCATTTCTAATCTTGTGTAAAAACATGTCTGGTCAGGGGTAAACATTACCCTATTTCGAAATAGAAGGTCGGTGACAGAAAAGGTATCCAGGTATAGAAAATCTACCTTAACAAATTATATCTATCCTCACTCCAGTGTAGGGGACACCAATACATAGGATCCCAGTGAATAGGACCCTAGTATATGGGACACCAGCCTATAGGACACCAATACATAGGATCCAGTGAATAGAACACCAGTATAGAAGACAACAGTATAAAGAAATACCAGCCTATAGGATACCTGAAATCAAAGGTATAAAGATGTTTTACATCATTATACCTTTGTCTTGCAATCTTTATACATTTGTCTTGCAATGCTACTTGGAGGTCTTCTAAGAGCATTACCAATCCAGCCCATTTCCTTTTCAGAATTTCTTGATTGATGGGAGTTTGGTTTGTTCTATCCTGCAGACTTCTGTTTGAAATTTTGTCCAGCCACCACATCTTCAGAACATTCTGCAGACATTTGTTGGTGAAGGTCTGTAGATTACTCATAATGACTTTGGTGACCTTCCAAGTCTTTGACCCATAAAGAAGAACAGTCTTGACATTGGAATTAAAGATGTAGAGCTTTGTTTCGAGGGAGATGGCTTTGAAGTTCCAAACCAGTCAAAGACTGTTGAAAGCATACCAAGCCTTGCCAATCCTGGACCTCACATCCTCCTTTCTTCCACCTGTCTTTGAGATAATGCTGCCTAGATACACAACCTATGCCAGTCAAATATTCTTCCAATTCCACAGCTATTGTGCAACAGTGAATTATAAATTTCAGTGATATCAAGTTAGCAATATTTGGAGTTAGCCATTGAGTATTTTGGACAACAATACAATACCAATGTAAATAGGAAATCATTGACCATACGACTGATTAGCTGGTACTCTCTAGATCTGGTCATCTATGGCTGTCTAGTAGACTAATCATCAATAAGATTAAATGAGTACAAAGTTTTCTTTGATAAATGTTTTTATATAAGTAGTAATTTATATTCATATAAGTGCTAATAATACTCTCAATCGATAAACTGCACAGTTTTTATATATGAACTCTAGTATTAACATGCTATCTTTTTGGCAGTGTAATGTGAATTTACATATAATGATTTTATATATCATCATTGACGCTTTTGTTGTCGTTATCATTGATGTTGTTGTCATCGTCATCATCATTTAATATCCAACTTTCCTGCTGGTATGGGTCGGATGGTTTGACAGGAGCCGCTGCATGGTTTTTATAGCTGAATGCCTCTTTTTAAAATCAACCACTTTACAAAGTGTATTATGTGCCTTTTTTTTTGTAGCACCAGCACTAGTGAGGTCACCAAGTAATTTGCAGGACAAAGTAAGAAAAAACCCCTCTTGAGTGAGTGGAGTTGTAGTAGAGAGAGAGAGAAGTGGCTTTATGCCAGGTGGTGAGAGCTTAAAGTAATAGAGAGGCCAGTACAGGTGTGCTACTATAGAAGAGATACGTGGCTACTTTACATTATATAAGGGTAGATGGGATTAACTATAAGGAGGATAAAGACAGTGGTAATGAAATGTCAAAGCATTAGTAGCATAACTAGATGGGGTAAGAGGGAGGGGGACATGCCCTGGGCACAAATTGAAGATTAGAGTGCCTCATCAAAAGCAAGGAAGATGGAACTTTAAACAATAGTATTTTTTTCTTTTTATTACATCTCATATCACACATTAGGTTTTTTTAACGTCTCAATCATCGAAGCTGGTGCGATAAACGATTAAAATAAGGTTTCGTAAAAGTAAACCTTCAAAATATATATTTTATTCAGATAAAGTGTATCTACCATCAATCATTGTTGTCTGACCCCATATCAACCTTAACTAAGTAAACCTATGGTGAAAGGCACTCTAGATGTGGCCATCACATCTCTTATTCAGATAGTGTGTATCCTCTGCCAGTCATTATTGTTTAAGCTCAGGTCAGCCATGGTCAAACAGACCTATGAACAAAAGCATGCTGGCTGTGACCATTACCATTTTGTTGTTGTTGTTGTTGTTACTAAGAGTACTCTTCAATCATTGGGCAATAAACTGTGCTTGAGATGACCTGTTGAGTCTAGTAAAGTAATTGTTGTGACCGATGCCAGTGCCACCTGACTGGCCGTGTGCCGATGGCACGTAAAAAGCACCATTTAAGTGTGGTCGATGCCAGTGTTGCCTGACTGGTCCCGTGCTGGTAACATGTAAAAAGCACCATTCGAGTGTGGTCAATGCCAGTGCCGCCTGACTGGCTCCCATTTCAGTGGCACATACAAAACACCCACCACACTCTTGGAATGGTTGGCGTTAGGAAAGGCATCCAGCTGTAGAAACTCTGCCAGATCAGATTGGACCTGGTGCAGCCTCCTGGCTTGCCAGTCCTCAGTCAAACCGTCCAGCCCATGCCAGCATGGAAAGCAGACGTTAAACAATGATGATGATGAGGAGGAGGAGGATGATGATGATGATGATGATGATGATGATGATGATGATGATGATGACGACGACGATGACAATGCATCTAAGACTCCATTATTCCATGTGTTCTTCTTTATTCTAAGACAGTAGAATGTAATTTGAGGAAAATTTGGCTACTACTTCATGCAGCTAGAATGGCCACATAGAGGTACCCCTCAGATCCATCTCCTATGTGTTTTTGTTTAGTGCAAGGTGAACCAGACCTATGCAGACCCAGACCTATGATCAAAGTTGCTCCAGTTCTGACCATCCCCTCTTTACGCAGGTATTGAGTACCTAGGACTTTATTGCTTCTTTTTTTAAATTTTTCTCATGACAATACAATGTAATTTGAGAGGGAAAATTTAACTGCTATTTCTAGCAAGTCTAGCGACTTACATAGAGACTCCCTTATTCTATGTTCAATATCTAAATAGTGTAAGTTGTATTGTTGGTAATTCCTGGTATTTTATCTCTTCTGTGAGTTAAATCTGTTCACGTTACTAAGCTGCAATGGCTGGTTATACCTTGAAGGATGTTGTTGATGACGATGATGATGATGATGATGATAATGATGTTACTTGGAAGTAGAGAAAGGGAAGATGTGGAAGACGCTATTTTTAATCTGCTTGGTGCCAGGTTTCTAGGTGTTTAATATTGGAGGAGTTGTACAAATATACGGGAATGATGGCTTGAAGGGGTGGTGGGTGGTAAACTTGATGTTGCAGCTGTATGTGGTTGGGTTTTGTGAGAAGGGAGGGGTTGCGAAAAGGGGTCGTGTGTTGGTGAAAGTAACACTGCAGTCATTGAATGGGGCCTCCACCTGGTTGATTGACTTGACAGAAATAATAACCATATCCCCCTCAGTTTACATGCTTCTGTCTTAACCCTTTTGTTTCCAAATTTCTATTGAAATGCCTTTTGTTTCAAATAATTTTGGAAATAATGGAAAATTTTGTGAAATAATTTTGACATTATTAAGCTGGTGTTTGGGACATAAATTAACATGGAATTTTGGTGGGAGGTTAGCATTGGTGCTGGTGCCACATGAAAAGCACTGGTGCTGGTGCCACATGAAAAGTACTGGTGCTGGTGCCACATGAAAAGCACTGGTGCTGGTGCCACATGAAAAGCACTGGTGCTGGTGTCTGTGTCGCATAAAATCATGGGTACTGGTGTCACATGAAAAGTATTGGTGCTGCTGCCACATGAAATGCACTGGTGCTGGTGCCACATGAAAAGCACTGGTGCCGGTGCCACATGAAAAGCACTGGTACTGATGCCACATGAAAAGCACTGGTGCTGGTGCCACAGGAAAGGCACCTAGTATATTTTGAAAAGTGGTTGGCATTAGGAAGGACATCCAGCCATAAAAACCAGCCATAAAAAGCATGCCAAGACAGACAATGGAACTTGGTGCAGCTCTTGTCTAACCATTCAACCCATGAAAAATTAATGTTAATGATGATGATGATGGTGGTGGTGGTGGTGGTGGTGGTGGTGGCAATG
>NC_068984.1:10537499-10539664 GCF_001194135.2 Octopus bimaculoides
GGTGGTAGTGGTGGTGGTGGTGGTGGTGGTGGTGGTGGTGGTGGTGGTGTCATGTGGTTACTGACACAATTCCACAGTGACTTGATCATTAATACAGTTCCAATATAATCTAGTCACTGACACATGTCCATGGTGACCTGGTGACCGACACAGCTCCACTGTGGCCTTGTCACCAACACACTTCTGTTCTGACCTGGTCACTGATACAGACCCATTGTAACCTGACCACTGACGCACTTCCTTTGCGACCTAGTCACTGGTACAGTTCCAGTATGACCTATTCAGTTGCACAGTTCCACCAAGTCCTGATCACAGATACATTTCCATATTAGTGACCAGATCAGTATCAGAGTTACATTGTGACCTGGTCATGACAGTTCCACAGTGACCTGGTCACTGACACAGTTTCATCATAATCTGGTTCTGACACAGTTCCATTGTGACTGGTCACTGATACAGCTCTATTGTGACCTGGGCTCTGACACATCTTCATTGTGACCTGGTCAATGTCACAGTTTCCTTGTGTCCTAATTACTAACAAAGTTTCATTGTGATGTGGTCAATCGCACAGTTCCACTGCGACCTAATAATGTAAACACCTTTTTGCAACTTATTGTGACCTGGTTGCTGAACCTTTGACTCCTATTTCTAGCTCATTGCACCCTTTGGTCACTTTTAGTGACAGTGAGTTATTTCCTTTTTGGTTTTAAATTGCTTCCAGCTACCTTTATTATTTCACACACACACACACACACACACACACACACATATATATGTATATATAAGAAATATACTGGTAGAAGGGGAAGACTGTGAAATTTGGTTTGATGTTATCTGCACATTTTTCTGTGTTCACTGAGAGGAATTTGCCTGTATTGTGGGAAACAGATTTGCTCTTTATGTAGAGTGGTTTTCTGTCTCAAGGTCATACTCGTCTGTCCAATATAGTTGTGTCCACAACCCAAGCATGTTATTACATAAATTAGGATTTCAGAGGCGCAAGTGAAACTTGTTTCAATTGTGAACCTCTGTCCTTGTTTTAAAAGGAAAACTGAGCCTTCAATGAAGTTGGGGCAGGTTCTACAGTTTGGGCATCCAGATTTTTTAACTGTTGGGTTCGTGGTTTTGCAGAGCTTCGCATTTGTTAGTAGTCTCTTTAGCGATTTGTGTTGCTTTTTGCATATGTTGAGTTTGAGTGTTTTCAGGATGTCGTTCATTTTTGGATCTCTAGTTAGTAAAGGAAAATTTTGCACAATAGTGTTGAATGCCTCACTGTATCTGGGGTTGTGCATTGATATAAACAGTAGTGTTTTTGAGATGAGGCGTGGTGTTATGCTTTGTTGTTCTTAGTGTTTTTATGTCACGAACGACATCCTGAAAATGCACAAACTCATCAAGTGCAAAAAGCAATACAAATCGCCAAAGAGACTACTAACAAATGCAAAGCTTTACAAAACAACCATGAAACCAATGGTTAAAAAATGCGGACGCCCAAACTTCCTTGAACCTGCCCCAACTTCCTTGAACGCCTGGATTTCCTTTTCAAACAAAGACAGAGGTTCACAATTAAAACTAGTTTTACTTGTGCCTCTGAGAACTTAATTTCGATATATTAAAAATTATATTAAAACTATGTAAAGTGTGTGTATTTTCCATTTTTAATTTCTTATATATATTACAACTCACCATGTGGGGATAATCGAAATTCCTCTTTTTCTGTTACTATATATATATATATATACACACACACTCTTTTACTCTATGGCTTGTTTCAGTCATTTGACTGCAGCCATGCTGGAGCACTGCCTTTAGTCGAAGAAATCGACCCCGTACTTATTCTTTGTAAGCCTAGTACTTATTCTATTTGTCTCTTTTGCCGAACTGCTAAGTGACGGGGATATAAACACACCAGCATCGGTTGTCAAGCAATGCTAGGGTGACAAACACAGACATACAAACACAGACATACAAACAAACACACACACACATATATATACATATATACGGTGGGCTTCTTTCAGTTTCTGTCTACCAAATCCATTCACAAGGCCTTGGTCGGCTTGAGGCTATAGTAGAAGACACTTGCCCAAGATGCCACGCAGTAGGACTGAACCCAGATCCATGTGGTTGGTAAGCAAGCAACTTACCACACAGCCACTCTTGTG
>NC_068984.1:10540832-10541717 GCF_001194135.2 Octopus bimaculoides
ATCTTGTTAGTGTCTTTATTAGATATAAAAATGCGTACTGTCCTCTCCTAATGTGGCCTTCACTTGAATATGATGGCTTTTAAAAACTATTGGACACATAGTTTATATCTATTATTTGTTTTTTCAGTTATTAGAGTGCGGCCATGCTGGGGCAGTACTTTACAAAATTTTTTTCTTTTCAGCCTGGTATTTATTCTATTGGTCTGTTTTGCCAAACCGCTAAGCTTCAGGGATGTAAACACACCAACACTGGTTGTCAAATGGTAGGGCAGGACGAACACACACACACACACACACATATATATATCGTTGCTAATATGAGAAAATAGTAATTCAGTGAAGGAGAAGTAGTGAGAGGAAGTGAGAGAGAGTAATAGCAGTCTGAAAGGAAGTGAGAGAGAGTAATAGCAATGAGAGAAAGGAAGGGGCGATAGATGAAAAAGGAAGGGAGGGATGAAAAAAAATCAGTGTCTCAACTCTGTATAAATATGTGCGTGTGTTTGTGTGTGTGTGTGTACAAGGTAAGTATGTGAATGTATATGTGATTTTTATGTACCTTATTTTGTACCTTATTTATATATAAAATACTACAATTAGATGTCATTATTGATGGCACGCAGTCAGCTAATTAATCATAATAGCTCAGTTATATCAAAAAGCATAAACTGAGTTTAATAGACCGATGGATCATGATGGCTCAGTTTATATAAAATGCCATAGAATGAGTTTGATAATGTGACCAAATAGTTAATATAATAATAATATCAGCTGAATTATAAAACCCTTCAACTGGATTTTAGTTGTCTGATTAATCATTAGAGCTCAGTGAATAAAGCAATAAAAGAAACTGAGTTATCCCCTAATACAATAATGAGTGTAGTGTTT
>NC_068984.1:10541727-10570222 GCF_001194135.2 Octopus bimaculoides
CAGTGAAGGAGAAGTAGTGAGAGTAATAGCCCTGACTGTTTGTATTAGAGTGCATTGTTGTACCATTCAAAAGTTTTTATTCTTTACAAACAATACGCAATGCTTCAAGCGAACTACAATACTCTCCTATCTCTACGCCTGGGCCAGGCCAAGTTCGCAACTGCTAGAGACAACAGGGATATAGCCCTGACTGTTTGTATTAGAGTGCATTGTTGTACCATTCAAAACTTTTTATTCTTTTCAGTTATAGTTTTATAAAGAGCAATCATGATAGATTAGTTTACTTAAAAAACTATATACTGAGTTTAGAATTAAGTTTAAAATTAGTGACAAGTATAACAACTCAGTCCATATAAAAAAGCCCATAAACTGAGTTACTAATCATAACAGCTCAATACATATTAAAACCAAAAACTGGTTTATCAATCATAATGGCTCAGTTTATCTATTGAAGGTATAATCTCAGTTTAAATTTCTGATCAAGTATAATGGCTCAGTTGATATAAAAAGCCATAAACTGAGTTTAATAACCTGATCAAGCATAACGGCTCCAGTTTATATTAGGAGCCATAAAGTGAGTTATTGAGTATAATGGCTCAGTTTACCTGAAAGTCCATAACTTGAGTTTAAAAGTTTGATCAATTATAATGGCTCAGTCATCATCATTATCATCATTGTTGAACATCCGCTTTCCATGCTGGCATGGGTTGGACGGTTTGACTGAGGACAGGTGAGCCAGAGGCTGCACCAGGCTTCAATCTGATCTGGCAGAGTTTCTACAGCTGGATGCCCTTCCTAATGCCAACCACTCTGAGAATGTAGCGGGTGCTTTTTACGTACCACCAGCACGAGGGCCAGTCAGGTGGTACTGGCAACGGCCACTCTCAAATGGTGTTTTTTAAGTGCCACCTGCACAGGAGTCAGTCCAGCGGCACTGGCAATGACCTCACTCAAATGTTGTTTTTCACATGCCACCAGCACAAGTGCCAGTAAGGCAACACTGGTAACGATCACGCTCGAATAGTCCTTGAAGCCATCAACCAAACTGTAAAATTCAAACCACTCATATCAGCTCAGTTTATATAAAACCCCAAACACTGCGTTTAAATTTCAAATCAATCATAACAGCACAGTTTATAAAAAAAGACATAAACTGAATTTAGTTGTCTGATCAATTCTAATGGCTCAATTTATATAAATAAAAATCATGAACTGAGTTTAAAAATCTGATCAATCTTAACATTTCTGTTTATATTTGCTCATTTTTTAATTATGTTGATTTTTCTGAATATTTGAAACAGCTGGTTTACAGCTGGTTGCACTTGCTTACTGTGTAACAATTAGTGAACTGTCAACCATTAGTAGTGTTGCCTTGTGTTTATGTGAAAGAAGTGAAACAGTGACTCACACCCGCTTTTATTTCATTTTACTCTTTTCTCTCTCTCTCTCCAGTTGTGACACAAATAAATTTGAAGGTTTCTATATCAATCCACCTTGAATCCAATGAAACATTGTCATATGGTCATTGATTTTAGTTTTCTAGGTGACCTACAAAGTATTGCTGTGGCTGTGTGGTGAGAAGTTTGCTTCCCAACCACATGGTTCTAGGTTCAGCCCCACTGTGTGGAACCTAGGGCAAGTGTCTTCTATAATAGCCTCAGGCCAACCAAAGCCTTGTGGATCGGTTTGGTTAATAGAAACTGCAAGAAACACATCATGTGTGTGTGTGTGTGTGTGTGTGTGTGTTGTGTGTGTGTTTATCGCCCACCACCACTTGACAACCGGTGTTGGAATATTTATGTCCTTGTAACTTAGCAGTTTGGCAAAAGAGACTGACAGAATAAGTACCAAACTTTAATATAGAAAAAAAGCACTGGGGTTGATTCATTCAACTTCAATTTTTCAAGGCAGTGCTCCAGCATGGCTGTAGTCTAATGAGTGAAATAATTATGAATACAGGAAACCATTGGTTACCTGAAAAATCTGAGAAGATTAGAACTCTTGTTTTTAATTACTATTTATCATTATTATTATTATTATTATTATTGTTATTATTATTATTATTATTATTATTATTATTATTATTATTATTATTAATCAATCAAAAGACGGCAAGCAGGTGGAATTGTCAGTGCAGTGGACGGAAGTTTTCACATCTTTTCTTTGGGCATTTCATGTTCTGAGTGCAAATACTGTCAACCTCTAAAGAATGAAACATTCTTTAGGGGGTTGATAAAATAAAGTACCAGTTAAACACTGGGGTCAATATAATCAACTAGACTCACACCCTCTTATGAAATTTCAGGCTTTGTACCTATAGTAGAAAGACTTATGAATAGCTAGAAGTGACAGAATGACTCAGGAGCTGAGATCGTTGCCAGTGCCGATGGACTGGCTCCTGTGCAGGTGGCATGTAAAATACACCATTTCGAGTGTGGCCATCACCAGTACCGCCTGACTGGCCCTCGTGCCAGTGGCACGTAAAAGCACTCACTACACTCTCGGAGTGGTTGGCGTTAGGAAGGGCATCCAGCTGTAGAAACTCTGCCAAATCAAATTGGAGCCTGGTGTCGCCTCCTGGTCCACCAGTCCTCAATCAAATCGTCCAACCCATGCTAGCAGGAAAAGCGGACGTTAAACGATGATGATGATGATGATGATGACACACATGTGCGCGCATGCACACACACACACACACACAATTATAAGGAAGAAGAATGGAGCAAGCAAGTCTCTTTAAACATCAGTTTACAATTGTTTCATCTGAATTTGAACTCATCAATCTTGCCATATTATACAATAATATATGCAACTACTGATTCTTCAGGTGCTACAGAAATGACACACACCAAATCAGTCTCAACAAAATTATGTATAAAAGTCATTTGCTGCAGGAGCTTGAATTATCCAGAGGCGAGGGCTGGGTGAGTGGGAGGCGTCCTTTAATTGGAGTAATTTCCAAAGATTTCTAACATTGTTTCTTCATATTTTACTTTTGAATTTACTTATGTAAATTTGTATAGGTATGGAAACTTGTATAGAAATAATCAGTATATGATTTAACATTTTAAACACAGTTCAACAAATTCATTTGTATTTATGAAATGGAGGAGATTAGATGTTAAAATAGGTTATAGTTTTTATTATTCATGCTTCTATACAATTTGTTTCATACAAAACGACTCAGATAGTCATAATAGGAAATTGGAATAGTCAAATTTGTACTCATCAGTAGCTGGGATAAAAACTAAAAAAGGTGTTAGAAGTACATAGATTTTCTCTTAGTAATCATATTGTATTAATGCATTCATTCTTGGAGTCATGCCTATTTTAAGCAAGACATTTTAAAAATAGGCATGACTCCAGTGCAAAACCAAATGGTAAAATCAGCCATTATGAATATAAAATATTGTATACTTAGACTAATATTAAAAATGATAGCATGTTGTCAACTTAATGTGACAGTCCCATAAAAGGGAAGAATGCTACTGTTATTTAGTCCTAAGAAACATCGTTTCCTGTTGGACTTGACACATTTCTCATGTCCTTAAGTGGCGACAAGCACCTCCACCCAGCAAAACCAACATCCAGAGACTAGTTTCAGAGTCATTGCCCATCATCAGTCTGGAGTAGCATGGTGGGCATTGAATCTGAAGGTAGTCTCTGGATGCTGGTTTTGCTGGGTGGAGGTGCTTGTCTCCAGTTTGAAAACATAAAGACACGGGAAATGTGTCAAGTCCAACAGGAAACGGTGTTTCCTAGGGCTAAATAACAGTAGCATTCTTCCCTTTTATGGGACTGTCACATTAAGCTGACAACATGCTATCACTTTATCATACTACTACTGCATAAATCTCTTTGAGAGATTTAGAAATATATTATTTTTAATATTAATATTTAATAGGTTGCTCACCTATTTACCTGACTGCTTGATAAGTCAGGAGTTATGTGATGTATTACACAATCTAACTAATTCTATCATTCTTATGTGAAAACAAAAACTCCCAATGAAACAATTGTGACTCTAATACCAGATAACCTATTTGCCTGTTTTAATTATGTAAACACTTGTGTACTCATGTTTTGATTACTCTTTCCCTGTTGAATAACCAAACCTTGTCTTTAATTGATACCGATTTATTAAAATTTTTGGGTTGTCTCCCTTGCATTTTTCTTTTTTTACTAGAATTAATTTTTGAGCTAATGGTGTTCCCTCCTCACTAAAAGTGTAAATCTATTTAATTTTAAAATTCCTTGGCTCATCACATTAATTATATTAGCACACATTTTACCGTTGGATACTCAAGGGAGGAAAAGAAGAGATGAAAAGACGAGATAAAGTAGTGCAATTAATATATATATATTAATATATTAACACACACACACATACACACACATTAAAAAAATATGTCATATTAATATATTCTGAAAATATATAGAGAAATTCAATATGTGTAGAAGATTTTATGAGTTACTATTTTAATTTACAAGTTCACCCTTAATTAAAATGTGACTAGCCATGGAGCTCTTATACAGCAAGAAGCTTGCTCTGTTCTGGCCCTTGCTGTCATATTTCAACCTCTTGTCTCTTAGCACAAAGCTGTCTCTCTCAACGTTCGTATACTTGCATGCAAGCTGCTAGGTAACCTCACTGGTGCTGGTGCCACTAAAAGGCACTCAACACACACTGTAAAAAGGTTGGCATTTAGAAAGGCATCTATAAATAGAAACCATGCCAAAATAGACAGTAGTGAACAATGCAGTCCTTGACTCCCCCATTGGACTCTGTCAAAGGGGTTAACCCATGCCAGCATGAAGCATGGACATTAAGTGATGACATTGTACAAAGCGGCTTCTTGTAGGAGCGAGGGACCAGTCACAGAGTTCCTACCATTCACAGTAATGAGTTCTACTTACACATTTACTATTACTTATAAGACCCCCACCCATAAAAAAAGTTGTGGCCTTGTACATCAGCATCAACATCATCATCATCATTTAACGTCTATCTTCCATCTTGGATGGTTTAACAAGATCTAATGGGTCTAAGGACTGCATTACACTCCACTGCTTACTTTGCTATGGGTTCTATGTCGTGATGTTCTTTCTAATATCAACCCTTTTTGTGCCACCAGCACCAGTGAGGTTACCGTGTAGCCTGCAAGACCAAAAACCATGATAGCTTTATGCTAGGTCAATATAAAACGCTGTTCCTTCATCCACAAATTTTGCAGCCTTGTACCTACCTATGTAAGAAATCAATATAAAGCTACTATAATTTGTCACAATCTTAGTACTGAAGGATTCAATTAAAGATTTTCCACATTATTAAAGATGACGGCTTAAACTCAATTATTTAATTCAGTTTTATAAAATCTTATTTAACCACTCAGTTATGAAGGGAAAGGATTTTTTAGATTTTCTCTATTAATTGGTTTGATTCAGCTTAATTTATATATGAAAGATCTGCGACTCTAGAGATATTTAATGTGGCTGAGAGAATGGTAGGGAAAATGTGTGCGTATGTGTGTGTGTGTTAGAGAGAGAAAGAAAGAGAGTGCTTGTGAGAGAGAATACATGTAAGGGTGTGTGCATATGTGAAAGCAACAGAAAAAGAGAACAAGAGAGAGGGGGAGAAGAGAAGGTGTGTGTGAGAGAGAGAGAAAGAGATGTGTGAGAGAGTAAAAGGGAGTGAAGTAGAGAGAATGTGAGGTAAAGAGAGAGAAAGTGAAAGTCAGAGAGTGGGAGAGAGTGAAAGAAAAAGAGAAAGTTTGAGAAAGAGTGTGGGTGAGAGGAAATATTTTTAGATATATTTTGTACATGTGTGTGTGTGTAGTTAATTTGAGGAAGTTATATCCTCATTCGGGATTATATAATCCAAGGTGTTCCACTTGTTTAATCCCTATCATATAATGTGAAAGTCATTGGTGTATGTTAGGGATTATTGAGATTATCAATATTGGAGGAAAAACAAGAAGAAAATGGAAAAGAACTGAATGTATGAAGAATTTATTTGTATGTTACAAAAAAAGATGAAAGTTTCTTTTAAAAAATATAACAGTACAAAGAAATTGATTACAGCTTGCCCTGGGTACACCATATGGAATTCCTATCTACACCTTTCCTCCATATCATGCAGGGCCATTTATCTGATGGTGATGGTGGTGGTAGTGTCAGTGGAGGTAGTGATAGATTCATTTGACTAAAAATTCTTCAAGGCAGTGCCCCAGCATGGCCGCGATCTCATGACTGAAACGAACGAAAAGCAAAAAATAGGAAAACCCATTTAAGGGTCCCCCCCCTTCAGTTTTTATTACTGAAATAATAGAATTTCAGGAAGGTTTTCTGTAATAATCATTTGTCCAGTCCCAGGTGGTCAGACTATTTCTTTTTAACCGCCATATTTGTATCTTGCGAGGAGAATTCTCCTCCCACCACCACCACCATCATCACCACTACACAAGTATTTGCACCTCCTCCCTCATCACCTGGTACTTTTTGGTTATCTCACCCCCATTAAAAAATTGGGTTATCTCTCTCAACTAGAAAAATTGTTTAACCCTTAATAAAACAAAAGAAAAAAATGAAAAAGATTAATAAACATTGCACAGGAGTGGTTGAGTGGTATGTAGCTTGCTTAGCAACCACATGGTTCCGGGTTCAGTCCCACTGCGTGGTAGCTCAGGCAAGTGTCTTCCACTATAACCTCGGGCCGACCAAAGCCTTGTGAGTGGATTTGATAGATGGAAACTGAAAGAAGACCGTCATATATATGTGTGTGTGTGTGATTGTGTGTCCGTGTTGTCCCCACCAGCATCGCTTGACAACCCCATAATGTAGCGGTTCGGCAAAAGACACTGATAAAATAATACTAAGCTTACAAAGGGTAAGTTCTGGGGTCGATTTACTCGACTTAAGGCGGTGCTCCAGCATGGTCGCAGTCAAATGACTGAAACAAGAGAAAAGATTAAAGATCTTATTGAATCTGATAAGATTTTTATAACAAACCACATACCATGCGTATTGTGGAGGCCAAAAGTCAACAATGTGTTGAAGTATTGAATCAAAAGGACCTAACCCTTTTAATTCCAATCCCTTGTCGCCACATAATCTCAACTTTTGAGTGAAGAGATAGCCCAATTTTTTTATGGCAATATTTTAATTGGTGTGATATAACCAAAATCTACCCATCACCCTATGATATTTATTTCTTTATTGCCGACAGGGGGCTAAACATAGAGGGGACAAACAAGGACAGCAGACAAAGGGATTAAGTTGATTATATCGACCCCAGTGCGAAACTGGTTCTTATTTAATCGACCCCGAAAGGATGAAAGGTAAAGTCAACCTCGATGGGATATATCACCCTATAATATTGAAAGGCGGTGGTGAGCTGGCAGAAACGTTAGCACGCCGGGCGAAATCCTTAGCAGTATTTCGTCTGTCACTACGTTCTGAGTTCAAATTCCGCCGAAGTCGGCTTTACCTTTCATCCTTTCGGGGTCGATTAAATAAGTGCCAGTCACGCACTGGAGTCGATATAATCGACTTAATCCGTTTGTCTGTCCCCTCTGTTTGTAGCCCCTTGTGGGCAATAATGAAATAAGAAACGTTAGCAGAAACGTCGTCTGCCACTACGTTCTGAGGTCGACTTTACCTTTCATCCTTTCGTCGTCCATAAATTAAGTACCAGTTGCGTACTGGGGTCGATGTAATCGACTTAATCCGTTTGTCTGTCCTTGTTTGTCCCCTCTATGTTTGGCCCCTTGTGGGCAATAAAGAAATAAGAAACGTTAGCATCCCGGCCGAAATGCTTAGCAGTATTTTGTCTGTCTTTACGTTCTGAGTTCAAATTCCGCCGAGGTCCACTTTGCCTTTCATCCTTTTGGGGTCGATAAATTAAGTACCAGTTGCGTACTGGAGTCGATCTAATCGACTAGGCTTTGTGCTTGGAGTAGAAAAGAATATTATTCAAAGGACTTCTGTTCATCTCAGGCGCCAAACAGCCAGTGACCTGTTACGAACTCATAATTTCTCTGCCTGACTGACAGCCAATCCACTGAGCTAATGTGACCCCCCACCTCCGTCCTTATCCTCCGCCGCCTCTGTACAAAATAGCACAAAGGTTAAAAGAAGAACAGTGACAAGATCCTTTCACGGAATTTATTGTCATAACTAAACATTTCTCATAAGAGTCAGTTTTACTTTTATTGTCCCTTTTAAGGTTAATAAAATAAGTAGTAGCTGGTGGCGGCGGCGGCGATGGCGCTAGTAGATCGTAGGTGGTGATAGTGATGGTTGTGATGGTGGTGGTAGTGGCAGTGGAGGTAGTGATAGTAGTAGGAGTAGTAGTGGTAGTGGCGGTGGTGGTGGTGGCAATGAAAGTTGTCGTCGTCGTCGTAGTAGTGGGAAACCCCATCGCTTACTATCCACCCCCACCACCACTTTTATGTATTATTAAAAAAAAAAGAAGAGTTTTATTCATTTGATCATAATGATCAAATATTGTGATTGATTAATTAAGGTAAGGAGTGTTTACGTCAAAGGTACCCATCCTGGGGGTAACGTACCTACACTTCCTAGGAGTGCAAGGTAGCATTTCAAGTGAATGTTACGTAGTGAGGTAAACATGCTTTATAAAAATCGTTTTTCAGGTTAAAATTATTAAACTCTTAAAAAATTAGATTTGTTTAGTCAGGTACAAGAAAGAATGTTGTTATTCTATAATACTGAATGAGGTGAAATTTTAAAAAAATATTAATTAGTCACTAGAAAATTGATTCTTTTTTTTGTTTACCTTCAGATGTAATATGACTTTTGTAGAAGTGTGAAAATTAATCAGTTCTCTTAATAAGTTGGAGAAAGAGGAAAAGGCTGGAAGAAATTGCTCCCGTTAGTAGAGCGGTCTGCTAGAAATAGCAGTCATATCTCCGTCAAATCTTGAAAGCCACATTGGATAGTTACAGTTCATTCCTATAACTTTTCGTTAATATATTCTTTAATCTCGGTTGGGAATATTGCTTTGAAAATTGTGGGAATATATTCATAGTTTAAAACAAATTGGGTCCTTCCCTTTTAGCATTTAAACCGAAAAGACTAAAAGTAAAAATAATTTTTCTCACTGTTATACAAAGCTTCAATATGTATGTATGTGCATATGTGTTATACAAAGCTTCAATATGTATGTATGCATGTATGTGTGTGTGTGTATATGTATGTATGTATGTTTGTATGTGTGTATGTATGTACTGGGCCTAACGAGTTAAATTTTTGTAAGAAACCTACGAAATCGCATCCGGCCGAATTAAACTTTTTAAAAAAAATAATATATACGGTGGTGCACCAGCATGACCGCAGCCACTTGGCTGAAACACATAAATAAATAAATATACACATACATACATAAATAAATACAAGTATGTATGTATGCATATATATATATTGTATGTATGTATGTATGCGTGTATGTATTAATATAAGTATGTATGCATACATATTGTATGTTTGTATGTATGTATTAAAGAATTAAATGAATGTAAACATATAAAAAAAATTGCTTGAATAAACTAAGGAATATCAAACTTGTCTGCTTTTCATACAAGTTTACTTTATTCAATAATTTTACACCTGACGGAAACCGAATAAGAAAAGGAGAAATATGTTTCCTATTTGACCTACTTTCGCGACATTGTTATTTGTGAAGGTATTTTGTTCTTGTGACAGTGAATGAAGTCATTTCCCTGGATTAAAGGTGTGTGGAGATGAGACATACAATAAAGGAAAAAATCTATTCTCAGCTTTCATTTATAAACTACACATTACTGTTACAACTACAACAATAATATATGAATAGGTCAGTTGAAACACCAGGGGAAAAAATAAATTAATTAAGGGTTACATTGGAAAGCTAGAGCGGGAAGGTGTTTATCAAAGGTCACCCTGTGCAAATAGTTTTTCGAACCTAACTTGATGCACTTTTCAATAAATAATCAAGGTAAAGATTGTTATAGAACCTAGTGTAATTATCTCCCTTAGACACAGTGCGTGAATGTTAGAGGCGAAGGTTAGACGGGGATGGTGGATGTCGGTTCGATAACGACTTAGTGTACAAACCACACACACAACTACTGACTGTTGATTTTAACATCATTAACTCAGCCGAAGGTAACTGCTTACTTTGAAATGTACCTTATTGTGTGTGTGCGTGAGTGATACACCTGGACTCCCAATAAACTTCTTTCTTTATGAATAAAAGTATGATTTTTTTTTCATTTTACAAAGTTCAACTCTGTTTAAAGTATTATACTAAAATATGCTAATAAATAGAGCCATTTTTTTACACGGTTTAAACTTACGAGAAGTTTATGCTCTCTTTTTTTTTTTTTTTTTTGCAAGCTAATTATAAAAAAATATTACACACCTATAAAATACGTTAAATGCAATATTAAGTTTTTTTTTAGAATACTGACGTGGGTATTGATTAGAAATGATAATCACTTCCACTTTTGAAAAACTGCTACAAATATATAAGCTACAAGTAAAGGTATTTTACATTCAGGTAAAAATGTATTACTAAGAAAGACGGTCAGCCTTTGTAGTATTTTTATTTTGTTATTATTATTTTTTTTTCTCATCAGCACGGACGGGTACCTGGCAGCACGCATGCGTACGGAAAGATTGTCAATGGCGAAGATTTGAATCAGTGGCCTTCGACGCTGTTGTCGTCTAATTCGATGAGTTCTCCTTGTCAACGACGACACCCGTTGTCACATTAGGGCAAGAAGGAAACAGAAATGGACAAGGCGACTCTGTATGCTAGCGAGTCTGCAGCTGGCGTCTCTTCCTACTGGTATCGTTTCCGACTACTTTTCTTTTCTTGAAGTGACGTCTTTATTTCAGTGAAGTCAATGTGTGCGCTACACAAACCCCAAATGATAGAAACACAAGCTACGAAAAAACAAACTCTTCTCCACCACCACCACCGCACTCTATCTCGGGTGCCTTTTCTTTGTACTTTCGCATTTGCGAGGAGGTGTCATCACTATGCCAAGCTACAATTTGATAACAATCGTCACTTGGAACTAGTAGTTGCTGCCAAGACATGTGCATTATTATTACCTTTGCTGGTACAGGAGCATCATAAGTACTATCATCTCAACCGCTGCAAGTCGCCCGACTAACCTCACATTCTATCCGATCTCTCTCTCCCTCTCTCTCTAGCTACCTGGGCTCTTATTGTCGCCGTCCATCGGTGACCACTGTCGTTTCGTCAATAGCTACTGGCTCTCGGTCTGCTGTAAACTAGAGTAGGAGACTATTATAATATTTTCTGTTATCGGAAACCTTGTGTTGTTGTTTTGTCGAGTGAATGTCATTGAGAGACGGGCACCTGACTGTTTACCGTCAATGAACATACGTCGCCTCCGCTCTTTAATGTTTCAACATCTCTATCACCCAAAACGACACTTGTCTATCTTCACACTGCTCTTTCTAAATTAACTAAGATAATAACCTAAACATTACTACGAAAAATGTCGAATTAGCTGTGTCTTTGTTATCTTTATTAGACTGCTGCTATGAAAGAAGGTCTGCAACAATTATTATTTCTTGCTAGCTTCTCTCCTCTCTACATACATTATTTATTTTACTACACATGTATACAGTAAACATATTTACTGATACACTTTACATATATCTATTTATAACCTCTGTTTTTCTCTGCTTTTACTTTCTCTCTTCTACTTCCTTTTATGTTTTCTTTGCTGCAAGTTTTCAAAAGTATTTCCTAACAACTTACTGCAAAAGGTTACCAGTCGACGACACCTGACCGGGGGAAGTTGTCACTACCTTCCTCGCTGCCAGCTTCTTGCTTTTTTCCCCCCCTATTTTTTTCTTTCTTTCTAAACACCAAAACACAACACAATACAAGGATATCTGTTTTATTTGATTTTTTTTTATATATATTTTATTTTGCTTTCTACATTTTCGATGAACGAGCCTGAAGGAAATCTATTCGCCGTCATTTGGATCTATACGACTCAATGCTGGAAATATTACCTACTGCGCTTTTGGGTCTTTCTTCCTTCTTTAGTTCATTGTTGATATTGATATTTGGCAGATAACATGCATAAAAACAGACAGTCGTCCGGTGGTTCTTCCTCGTCGGCATCTATGCCTATGCCATCGTCACAACTGTCTCATCATCCACAGCAACCACAGAACAAAGCCCTGCCGCCTCCCGTCAACAATAAGTTGCTGCCTCCACCTATAAAAAAAGATGTCAAACACTGGAGCACCAGACTCCAGGAGACAGTCGTATCCATCCCTTCTGATGGTGGCGGCGGCGGCGGACAGGGTTCGTCGATTACCATTAAGGGCGGTGCTGATACGGGCTTCTTCTGTTATGTTGGAGATGTCCGCCACGACGAAGTAAAATATCATTCCGGTGGAAAACTACATTCTGATGATCTAATCTTGGAGATCCAAGGACAGAAAGTATCGGGATATACATTAAGAGATGTTAACATCTGGCTGAAGCAAGTCAGTCAGAATGGAGCTCCTGTACTCATTAAAACTTTACGTTCAGGTAAGTCCTAACATTACATTCACGAATAAGCAGTTGACAATTTGTTTTTGTTTGTTTTCTTTTTCATTACCAGCCTTAAAAAATATCATATATCTACCTGTAACAAGCTCACACACACACACTCACTATCTCCGCCGCCACCTCCACCTCGTTGTTGATTCATCAACAAACATATCCAGTCGTTGTTTATTGTATTTTACTTTTGTTCGACATACGTTGCTTGTCTTATGACGAGTTTTTAATTTACTAGAGCAATCTAAAGCCTCATAATGATTATAAACCCCCCAAGTTTATATAAGTGTGGGCCATTGACCCAGCATTTTCCTCTCTGCGGCCTTCATCTACCGCCTCTAATCTAATGTCAACAGTTTTTGTTATGCTTCTCTTGAAGCGACCTTAACTGCTATTTACCCAAACGAGTGCCAATGGTTTCTGCTAGAGGCCGCTTCCCACTTCTCTCTCTATTTCAATTAGTTATCAACAAGTGTCCTCGTTGTTTCACCTTTCAGTAACTGGAGACAACATTACTCATTAAATTTCACCGACCGTCGTAAGATATAAATCGAGAGTGGAGTAGTGGTGAGCAATGGAAATAGGGAATTAAAATTATTTCAGTGTTCAGGCTCATATTTCACATTACTCAATTTAAAATATTCCCTTAATTTATTTTTCATTATAAAGACAGAAACGAACTTCCATTGCCGTTGTCATTATGTGATGTTATTATTTTTTGTTTTTTACAAGTTAAAGTTAAGGAAATATAATTATTATAAATCATTTCTGTTTGTTGAAAGAAAAATAATCAAAGAATGAGAATGAAATGCAGTCGAACGTCTAATATATTTGCTTTAGAACAAACACAACCCAGTTTTCTGATAAACGATCACCTTCATACCTGCAAACTACTTCCGACAAACAAGTATTTGCAAATTAAAATTATGTGCTCAACACGCGCTGCGTGTAAGCATATAATTACATTACACTTCGATAAGATTTTCGTTGCATTTACGAAATTCCTGTGAATATTGTATACACATAGATGCATGTGTGTGTGTGTGTTTAGTGTTGATTGTCGAAAAAGAAAAGATAGTATAACAGATTAATAATACTTTTTTGTTGGGTTAGTCTGTTGCTATATATATATATATATATATATAATCATTTTCTTTTAATGAAGACAAGGTGCCAAATTTTAAGTGAACATGACATTGTATCTATATAATCTGTGTGGCGTACGGTTTTGCCGCCGTTGAGGTTGCTCCCTGTTATTTTTCTTCCAACAAGTAACAAACATAAAAATAAAAAAATGAATTAAAAAAAAAAACCTGAAGCAAAGGCTCCCTGTGGTGACTGACATATTGCAACAGGTAAATGAAAGGTGTATCAGTGAAGCAAGTATTCACTACGTGTAGTTAAAAGCTTTTTCTTTTTTTATCGGACTAAACAGAGCATACTGTTTCTTTTTCCTTATAAAATTTAAATACATTGATCTGTTTACTTGTTTCTGTTATATATTTTATCGAGAATTATCGACAGCCCCTATAACATTTCTAAAAGCAATTAAGCACAAACAGGTAAAGCTGAAAAATGTTTAGTCATATTTGTAATAAATAACAACAACAATAATAGACAAAATTTGTGACACATTTCAGCAACTGTGTGTTTTTAATGACCTATTTCTAATTTATCGAAATGTTTTGGTCCTTCTATTAGTGTATCGGATACATTACTACTAGGTTGTATATTCATTTCATTATCGCTTTCAACTGAATAGTTTTTTTATGAACTTCGTTGGTGGATCTTGTCGTGTTATAACTATTCTCTGGTTTCAATGATTTAAGAGCGAGAAGAAAAAAAATCCTTTTGCTATTTTCATTACAAGATTGTTACTGACTAGAGAGTACAGAAGCTTTTTAAAGTCATGTTTCAGTATTGCTAGGATCTTGCAAATAAGCAATGCTTTTTCATTGAATAATATGTTTAAAGGTTGTTTGGTAAAAATGGGTGTGGATTCCACCCACAATGAATAACTCACATTGGTTCATTGTAAACGGGTACATTTTATCTGTTGTATTTATTTTTCATTAAGTTTTTTTTTTGTCCAAATCTTTGGGATGGTCATCATATATATAGGTTTGTTACTGCGATTCTTCTGCTTCCAAGCGTTTTCAAAATGTTAACAACCTTACTTTGGAATGGAATCAATGCTCGATCGAATTCTTGTTTCTGGAGAGAACCAGGTTTAAAGAGCACTTGAAAATTATTGATTTCGATGGATAATGGTAATAACAGATGATAAATATGCTTTGTGTGCAATTGAATTTAAGTGTTAATTAAGTACAATTTCTGTAATTATTTGCCTTATTATTCAGGGCTAAGTGAAACTCGGTTGAATTAAAAAGTTACATGTTTTAAATGGAAGTGGAGGCTAGTATAAAGTTAAAACCGGAGAGAAAACCATGCGGAATTATTATTTTTGGCCTTGATGTCAAATCTGACGCGCGGTCAACAGCCAAAAGTTACATAACGTTTGGTGTCGATCCATTTCCAGTTGCAAACGGTAAACGTTTGTCAGAGCTGTCAGCAGCAACTCTGCTAGTAGAAGGAAGAAGACAGGCAATCTGTCTCCAACTATAGCTTCGTTTCAACAATGGATTGGTTGACGGCGGGGAAGAGAGGGAGGGGAGCGGGGGGCGCATTAAAAATGACCAAAGCGACAATGGTAATAGTTCGTTCGTCAGCCGAGACACACAGACACACATGTACACGTGTAAGTGCGTACACGTGCACACACACACATGCACGTGCTCGCACGCACACGTGCATTCACAGACGCAATGCATGCAGCTATCACTTTGCACCAACATCGAAAACGTCTGTTACCCTTGCATATGCATTTTAAAGTTGCATATTGGGCGAATATGTACACAATTCTATCTTACGACAAAAATCTAGTTGCATGCTTGCATTTCCATGACAAAGCTGTTTGGAAGTCTTAAAATCGTCCTCTTTCATTCTTCATCTTACCCCCTCACTCCCCTTATTTAAAATTCATGGTACAGCTAGCTTTTGCATTGTTCCATACAACAACACTTATATATTCCTGTACCTAAACTATCGCTTCCTCTACGTTAATGTTTCTGGCGATGTCATCAAAGAGAAAAATAATCTTGCTATAAACATGATGCATACAATGTAGTCGTTCTGTGTTAATGATTCTCTTTTTCCTTCTTTTCTCACAAATTCTAATCTGAAATCCGTACCTTTTTGCAAGAGATTTTATGTCAAAATTCCTCCTCCTTTCGTTATTTTTTCTTTCTATTATTATTATTATTATTATGCAATGCCGCGAACTTAACGCCATTATATTTCTGATACTATCTCTACACCATCTTTTGCTTCCATTGTGCTTTTTTCCCCCTCTCTCTCCCCCCTCCCACTTTCTAGCTCCATCTCATTCTTATCGCAGTCATTATATTTGAAGATGTCCTATAAATGTCTCTTGTCTCGTTGACTTCATAATGCATTGTCTCTGCAAAATGCATTTGTTTCTACAATTCCACTTAGCATCTATTACGTATTTCAAAAAGCAGGTGGCTCTCACCCCCCTCTCCACCTCTTTGTTTTAGGTTACCTTTTAACTCAGAAGCAAACATTCTAACATGAAAAAAAAATGGAATTGCTTAATGAAAGAATATATTCATTGTAGAATAACTTTGGCGTTGCAATCTCTACAAGGCAAAGCAGCAGCCGTTCTGTTGTTAATCTTCTTTCGAGTTGACAGTAAATCTAATTAGTTTTTAATTCATCCAGACATCACGCATTTGCACAGACGTCTTAATGTCAAACCATTATGGACAATCTCTATTGTTTTTTCTTTTCTTTTTTTTTCTGTAATTTTTATTTATTTATCAAACTGGGCGAATGTTTTCTACCTGTATTTGTATTCTGGTGTTTAATTGAAGAATTTTATAAGTCTGTCAAGCCATAAACGTCGTCTTAAATAATTCTGTTGAGAGTTAGTGTCATCAACCCCTAGCAGAAAAGCTTTTCCAGGTCTTTATTTTTTTTGTTGTTGTTTTTGTTTTTAGACAAATACTAGAATATCATAGCAGATGGAACTACTAACGCTTTGGCGTCTGTTACATTTCTAGGCATTTGTAGTTTTGGGTTTTTTCAAACGTAGATTGTTTTTTTTTTGATTTTTTTTTTGCTTTCGTACTTTTGATATCTATTCATCCCTTGGTTCAGTTTTGGAGTCGCTGTCACTCGAAGACCCCCCCACACACACACACACACACATACCTTGTCGAGAAGGAAAAGGGTAAAGCTTTTCCCTTCCTGTGACTTGTGCAACAGAAATTACGATTCTGAAAATATTTTTGCCAAAAATTTCAATACATCCTCTACTGCACCACCCACTTCCGTACCTTTTTTTTTTTTTATTCTTCATAAGGTATGATGCTTCCAAGGGTCCCCTAATCATCGCCCATTCCTTGCTCTAAGTGACCTCCCACTTTTATTTTTGTAGTATTCCTCAAATTCGCCACAGAATACCAATAGTTGTAAATTTGTTCAAATCGTTGGCTCTTTGAGCAATAAACAACGAATTTATTTCCGAAGAAGAGATGTTGTAGACAGTCTTTGAGAATTTCGTATTGCTGTTACTATTCTGCTAGGTGCCAGGTAGACCGTAATGCTTTCTTCTGGATCATACTAGGGGAAAAACTGGGCAAATTCTGTTGCCTGCCTAATTTTGGCTAACGTATATACTTAAAAAAAAAAAAATTCATCATATCATTTAACGTCTGTTTTTCCATGCTTGCATGGGTCAGACGGAATTTGTTGAAGTAGATTTTCTATGGCGGATGCCCTTCCTGTTTCCAAATGTGGCAATATTTCTCATGTCCAGAAATGTTATTCATGGAAAACTGGAAATCAAGCGCGCATGCACACACTCACTCACACACACACACATACACACACACTTTGTAGAAGTTACAGTGACTCAAGAGCTGAGAGTTTCACATTATATATACTCATGTTTTGAATTTTATTTTCCGGTTTGCATCCCCAAAACTGTATATATATATCAATGTTTGTTTTTCATGTTCAGTTATGATAAAAACAATTTTACGTTACTCCATATTTTTGTAGAGTACAAATTTAGTATTCTTAAACAAGAATATTTATTTCTTTATTGACTACAGGGGACAAACAAGCACAGACAAACGGATTAAGTCGATTACATCGACCCCAGTGCATAACTGGTACTTGCTTATTGACCCCGAAAGGATGAAAGGCAAAGTCGACCTCTGCAGAATTTGAACTCGGAATGTAACGGCAGATGATATACCACTAAACATTTTGCTAAGTGTGCTAATGATTCTGCCAGCTCACCGGCCTTTCCTTAAGCAACAATATTATTGACAGTAACTTCGAAGTTTCAACCAGGTAAGCCACTGTTGGACTGCTTGATAATGACAATCCAATGATGGCTTAACTGGATGAAACTTCGAAGTTACAGTCATTAATATTCTTGTTTAAATATAATACACACACGCAACAGGCTTCTTTCAGTTTCCTTTTACCAAATCCACTCACAAGGTTTTGGTTGACTCAGTGCTAGAATAGAAGACACTTGCCGAAGACGCCACACAAAACTGAAAGCACATGGTTGGCAAGTAAGCTTCTTACGAAACAGTCACATCTGCGCCTTATATGAACATTTTGCAAAACAAACCAATTTGGGACAATTTATATAGAATAAATAAATATCTCCATAATTATTTGTTTGGTATTGATAATTTAATACTTTCATAATTGTTTCAAGTTGGTTGAGTTGTATAAAGGAAATTAAACCAAAGAGATCATCTCTTTTAGATTGACTTATCTGTTGGGTTTGTGTACTTCATCTCATTCCTATTCCTCTTTTGTACTACTATTAACTATATAGTCTCTTCATTGTTTAGTAAATAAAAACAATTGCAGGCATGACTTTGTGGTTGGGAAGCATGTTCTGTACCCACATGGTTCCAGGTTCAGTCCTACTGTGTAACACCTTGGACAAGCGTCTTCTACTATGGTTCCAGGCTGACCAATACCTGTGAATGAATTTGGTAGACAGAAGATGGAAATTGTGTGGAAGCCCATCATGTGTGTGTGTGTGGGTGTGGGTGTGTGTGAGTGCCTTTGTTTGATCCTCCCACCTATCACTTGACAACTGGTGTTGGTTTGTTTATGTCACTGTAACCTAAGTTTTGGCAAGCGAGGTTAATGGAATAAGTACCAAATAGAAAAAAGATAAAATCCTGGTATCAATTTGTTTGACCGAACCGTTTAAGGTGGTGCTCCAGCATGGCTGCAGTCCAGTGATTGCAACAAGTAAAGGATAAAAAGATGGTTATTTCAGTAATAAGTGTATAATTTTAATTTCTCATTACACCTATATCATATCATTTGCATCGTTTGTTTCCATGGAGCCATATGAAAAAGCACCTGTGTGGGTGCCGTGTAAAATGCACCCTGTGTAAAGTGACTGGCATTAGGAAGGGCATCTTGCCATAAAAACCAAACCAAAACAGACAGCTTGAGCTTGGTCAAACTATCCAACCCATGCCAGCATGGAAAAATGGACCATTAAATGATGATGATGATGTGTGTATGCCATCTTTATTTGTTTTCCATAAATAGAATCAGTTGCTGCACATTTTCTTCCCATTTTCTTATGTGTGTTCAAATGCGATGTCAGTGTTGTATGTCACCAAACAAAACATGGTTTGCACTCTGCCTTTTCTCATTCTTATCTTTTTGCAGAACACACGGCTGTAAGGTCTATTGTCTTTTCCTTGTTTCAGTCATTTGACTGCAGCCATGCTGGAGCACTGCCTGGAAAAGATTTTAGTTGAACAAATTGACCCCAGGACATTTTTTGTTTTTTTTAAAGTCTGGTACTTATTTTATCAGTCTCTTTTGCCAAACCACAGGGATGTAAACAAACCAGTGCCAGTTATCAAGCAATGCAGGTGGGACACAAAGCACATACACATATTTGATGGACTTCCACACAATCTCCATCTATCAAATATACTCACGAGGCATTGCTTAACCTGGGGGGCTATGGAAGAAGACAATTCCCAAGTTGCTGCGCTGTGTGATTGAACCTGAATCCATGTGGTTTCAAAGCAAGCTTCTTAACCCCACGTCCACACTTGCATCAAATTTCTCAGCAAGAAACTTTTCCACTCAATTATTTCCACTTCCGTTCCACCGGCCAATATTGCTATATAAATAGTGTTTAACATAAGATTCTTCATCCTATCAGATGTCTTTGAATTTCTTGTTATCTTTTAAAAGCATCACTATTGAGATTACATTATCGCTGATTGTCTTGATACATCGTGATTACCATACTTAACTTTTAGTGCCATTATCTTTAAATTCTTGATGGAATGCCTTCAATAACAACGAGCTGTGTTTACCCAGCCATAAACACATTGCCATAGTTACTACTTTAATTAGATAACTACTTTAACGAAGGCATAGCAATCAACATATTAACAGATGCAGTTTATTTGGTACAGTTTCTTAGTACCCGCCACCACCAAGTGTATTCCCAGAGATATTATGGAGATTTACCTTTAAATTATTCCACAAAGTCAAAATATTTTGTCTAGTGGCTGTTTATTAACCATGATCTTAAATTAGAATTTATCTCTCAGCCAAACAGAATGCAGCATTTATGCAACACTGAAGTTTGAAATTGCATTTTATGCATTTTCATATAATCTCGTGATTGGCCAGTCTGTCGGATGTTGTTACACATCGCTGGTCACAATGTGCTTTGCATCAGTTTAGCTTTTAAATGATGCCACTTCACTGGTTAGGTGGCAAACAGGCCACTGTGTCACTGGGTTATGCATTTACAGCTGAGTGGATTGCTGCAATAGAAAATGAAGTATTTTCCTCAAGAACACAATGCATAACCAGTCTGGGAGCAGAAACCACAATCTCAGAATCACGAGTGCAACATGCCTTACTAGTAGGCATTTTATATGGAGAAAACTGTGCCGGTGGCACGTAAAAAGCACTGCCTTGCTGGCACTTATGCCAGTGGTACATGGAAAACAACATTTGAGCGAGGGCGTTGCCAGTGCCGCTGGACTCGCTCCTGTGCAGGTGACACATAAAAAACACCATTTGAGTGTGGCCGTTGCCAGTACTGCCTGACTGGCCCATGTGCTGGTGGCACGTAAAAGCACCAACTACACTCTCGGAGTGGTTGACGTTAGGAAGGGCATCCAGTTGTAGAAACTCTGCCAGATCAGATTGGAGCCTGGTGCAGCCTCTGGCTCACCAGTACCCAGTCAAACCATCCAACCCATGCTAGCATGGAAAGCAGACATTAAACGATGATGATGATGATGAAACTGCAGTGAGTTGGTTGAACTCTGTGAAAACAATGGCTGGGAGGCATTATGCCTTTGTGTAGATATAAGTATTAGAGGATTTGTTGGCAGCCAGTTTCACTTGGTACTCAAGAGTCTTGGACTAGCTGTGAAGGAGAGAAAATATGTTGCCAGAAAATTGTTGGAAGTTTCTAAGAAAGCAAATCATTACATCTGGCTCAAAGGGGAAGATGAATGTTGCAGCAAGAATGAGCATTGAGGATAATAGAAACACTGACTCAACAAAATTCATGCTATTATGTGAAAGTTTTCTCACCTACATTGGTGGTTTGTCCTGGGCAGCTCTGGTGTCATGTGGAAGGATCTGAAACGCCAGTGCTGGATTAACCAGCCAGATGAGAAGTTGGGCACCGTTGAAATGGTAAATGGCTTACGGCACAAAAGAAATCAATTTAAATTTGCTAAAATAATGTTCAATGGAGTTCATATGATTGGAAATATAATTTCAGAATATTCATGGTGTCATAGCGAGGATTTGATTAAAGACTTTGCAATGAAAAAAAATAGGAGAAAACTTTTCTGATACAACTAAAGTGAAAGTATACAAAAATAACCATTATTTTCCATCTTAATATTAGTTTTTTGTTTCATTTTGAAAAATAAAAAAAATTATTTTATAGTTTATTATTGTTTATATTTTGAATTATATTTTATATGAGGGTGTGGAGGCGCAGTGGCCCAGTGGTTAGGGCAACGGACTCGCAGTCATAGGATCATGGTTTTAATTCCCAGACCAGGCCTTGTGGGTGTTTATTGAGTGAAAAAAACACTTAAAGCTCCACAAGGCTCCAGCAGGGGCTAGTGGCAAACCCTGCTGTACTCTTTCACCACAACTTTCTCTCACACTTTCTTCCTCTGTCTGTTGTACCTGTATTTCAAAGGGTCAGCCTTGTCATACTCTGTGTCACGCTGAATCTCCCTGAGAACTACGTTAAGGGTACACGTGTCTGTGGAGTGCTCAGCCACTTGCATGTCAACTTCATGCAGATCAACTGAAACCCTAGTTGTTGGAACCAACAGAGTGCTGTAGTATATGAGGGCACCAAAATGTTTTAAGTGCTTAGGGCATCTATGGGTCTTAATTTGGCCCTGTGAAACACCTACAAAGCTACTTCACCACCTGATGAAATATTACCTTCTGTATTTGGAGACAACATACAATAGCACTATCAGTACACCAATTTTTACCTCAAGCATTTTGCAATTTGGTGCCAAAAGTGTCGTTATTTCTTGTAGTCTTCATTAAGTTTTATTAGACTTTACTAGTTTGGAAGTTTTGAAGAGAGTGGAGTTACCCATTTGTTACTGCTGTCCCCTAAGTCTACTTTGCCCCTGCCAAAGGCCACGGTTATGGATCAAAAAGCAGAAGATGGTCCTGTGGCTGAGACGAAATCAGAAACCACATGGTTGGGAAGCAAGATTTTAAATGCACAGCCAAATTTTAGTGTGTGGAATTAAAAAATTTCAATCCAGAAAATAATGGGACTAAATGTTCACAATGATAATTCAAGGTTGGGTGGGGGAATATGAAAATGATAAAATATTGGGATTTCTCATTTATCTTATACTGACATTTTGACATTTCTATATGCAAAATTTGCTGTATCTTGGGAGGGTCATTATGTTAATAATACGCACATTCACTGATTCTATTTCACTTCATTTTTTATTTGTCAGTTGGTTAATCATCTATCCAACTAACTTAAAGATTGATTGATTAATTGTTCAGTTCATCAATCAGCTGGGTTTGTCAGAGTCCCTTCACTGCTGTCCATAACCTCATTAGTGGCATACTCTCTCTCTGTTTCTCTCTCTGGTCTAATGATCATAAAAAGAAGTAGAATAAAACCAGTGCATGTGTTTATTATTAGCATAATGACCCTCCCAAGATAAACCAAACTCTATTTCAACCACATGAGTTTACATCAAGAGTCTTGCAAACCAAATAGAAAAATGAAATATGAAATTCATTTTATTTTAAGACAAAAAAAAAATTTATCTTTGCACTCATGAACATAAGGGTTTTTTTTTTTTCTATATTCTTCATTAGTAGAACAGTGTTGGAAAAATAAGGATAAAAATTTGTAAAAAAAAACCCCAAAAAATGAAGGAATATATTCTTCACATATTCAGAAAAGAAATAGTATTGGAAAGAGTAAAAGATAGCTCTCTGATTAATAGCATAAGAATAAAGAATATTTTATAGCAAATATTTTTTTCTGGTTCTTTTTTTTATTTTTTTTTTATTACATATTCTAAATATTTTCTATAGCTATACCTTCTGCAAGACTGTATGTAAATGTGCATGTATGATGTTTTGGTTTGAGAAATTGCATGTTGTATAACAATAATTGAAGTTCCCAACAAAAAATTCAAAGTAAATGTAATACTGTCTTTCTCAAATAGAAATACATATAAATAAATATGTTGTTCTATTTTGGCATTCAGCAGTTTTTTTTTTTCTATTTTTTACAAACCACATACAGTTGCTACTTATATGTCATCATCATCATCATCATCATACGACCACTTTTCCATGCTTGCATGGGTCAGATGGAATTTGTGAGGCAGATTTTCTTTGGTCGGATACCCTCCCTGTCACCAACCCACACCACCTATTTCCAAGCTAGGTAATATTTCCTCATGACCAGGCATATTTTGGGTTGTAAACAAGTATCACTGTCATATAAGCAGTGTTGTTCATTTCCAGACTTCCATGATGTGAAGTCAAGAGTACACACACACAGGCTTTTTCTAATATCTACCAAACCCAATCACAAGAGTTTGCTTGACCCGGGGCTGTAATGAAGACACTTGCCCAAGGAGTCACACAGTGTGATTAGACCCAGAAACAGGCTTCTGAATTACACAGCTGTACTTTAAACTTTAAACTGCACGACGAGTAATCAATATTTAGAATCTCATTTGTATTATTTCTGTTCATGTATTGTAATTGTATCCTTCGTTAAGAGATCTGGGTTTGAATGTTATGCAGAGTATTTGGAGAAAGCAAAACAAACCAAGAGAGATTGTTTATAAGATATTAGCTTACATATATTTCATTAACATAGGGTGATTATTAGTTATATGATGCAAATTACATAATCAAAATTTAATGTCAAATCATCAGAGAAGTGTAACACTGATATGTAACATTGCTGGATTGGAAAGATGACAGAATTCACAATGGTGGAGATGGTTGGCCTGGAATTGGTAGCCATCTCTGTTATGATGAATCCTATCATCCTTTAAATCAAATGTTACAAATAAAAGTCACTCATCTCTGATGATTTGACATTAGTTATATAATGCATATTACATTATCAAGACTTAATCACCTTATGTTAATGAAATGACTGTAAGATGGTGTAGCTAAATGTCTTATAAGTAATAACATTTTTCTTTTCTATATGTGTAGGTGTACATGCCTGTATATATGTATGTGTGTATATGTTAAAGTTAAACCTTCTGTCCATCTGGGATTGAAAATACTAGTTTCTCAAACATACTAATCATAGATTCAACTATTCATGATATTGATTCTAAACTTAGTAATGTTTGTTATTTATGATAACCATATTCATCTTATTCTTGAAATATTAGATTTCAGTTAATTATTTTAATAAGATGTTTTTGTTATCAAATTAAACATCTAGAAATATAAATTGTTTGCATCACTTTCACCGATGATGATTTAACTTGCTTCAATCCTGCTACAATGGAAAACTTTTCGTCCTTCAGTTTTATTTTTATTTATTTATTTATTTATGTGTTTCAGCCAAGTGGCTGCGGTCATGCTGGTGCACCACCGTTAATTGTTAATGTTTGATATAGAAATCTACCTCATGAGGTATTTCACCACTTGATTGTAATCATGCTCACACAACATATTTGACTTTATTTCAATCGTATATTCGGAGACTCCCTTCGGTCATGAATGACCATGGGATTGCACCTAGAAAGTTCCCTCACCAAGGCACAAGTCCAGGCAAGGTTGTTTATGGAAGACCAGCAGTCATCCATGCATACAAGCCTCCCCTCTCCATGCCACCGATGTTATCCAAGGGAAAGGCAAAGGGGCCGATACAGCTTGGCACCAGTGACATCGCAACTCATTTCTACAGGTGAGTGAACTGGTGCAACATGAAATAGTGTCTTGCTCAAGAACACAACTCACAGCCTGGTCTGGGAATTGAACTCATTACCTCATGATTGTGAACCTGATACTCTAACCTCTGAGCCATGGAAACATAATTAGCTATCACCCACTTCTGTATACAACAGGTGGGAGGTAAAGACAAAAACCCCTTACTAATGTTTATCAGTGTGAATTATACTTCCTATCAGATTGCAATCATATCTCTGTAAGAATGTTCTAAGGAAGAAGAGAGAGAAAGAGACCTTTTGACTGAACTTAGTCATACTGGCTTTATTAGAAGAGTATTTTAATTATCAAATTGAAAGATAATTAAGAAATTTTAAGGTGAGTCCTGAGGTGGATACAGATAGAAACAAACTTCTGTGCCAGTTTGCATCTCCCATGTGATCTTTGCCCCTTTTTTTTTCATTCAAGGGCTTTTTTTTAACCCTGTATATTACATGCTTTTAATCACTGCACTCACTCTGAGAATCCTCCTTGAAAGTTTATTTCGCATCTTCTCAGAGTTTCTACAATTTCATGAGTTAATCCTTTTATTGCCATATTTCTGCTTTTGTTTCTGTTGATTTAGAAAATTATGCAGAATTTGGTAGAATAAATTTCTCATTAATAAGCTGCTGTTTGGAATAAATTAACATGAAATTTTGATGGAAAGTGTTAATTTAATATATATTTACTCTCTCTTTACTCTTTTACTTGTTTCAGTCATTTGACTGTGGCCATGCCGGAGCACCACCTTTAGTCGAGCAAATCGACCCCAGGACTTATTCTTTGGAAGCCTAGTACTTATTCTATCGGTCTCTTTTGACGAACCACTAAGTTACGGGGTCTCTTTTGACGAACCACTAAGTTACGGGGACGTAAACACACCAGCATCGGTTGTCAAGCGATGTTGGGGGGACAAACACACACACACACATATATATATATACACATATATATATATACACATATATACGACAGGCTTCTTTCAGTTTCCATCTACCAAATTCACTCACAAGGCTTTGGTCGGCCCAAGGTGCCACGCAGTGGGACTGAACCCGGAACCATGTGGTTGGTAAGCAAGCTACTTACCACACAGCCACTCCTGCACCTATATTATATAAATATATATTTGTATCATATATAAATATTTAAAACAGGAAGTTGGTATTGCACACCTAGCGGTGTACTCAAGAGGTTTGGTATCCAAAGGGTTAATAATATTGTTTTATATCTGGTGTTTCCAGATTCAGTAGACGAGCCTTGTTTAAGTTACTACATAGTGGGACTGAACCTGGAACCATATGATAGGAAAGCCAGCATCTTAACTATGCAGCCACATCTGTACCTAAATAATTATAGGAAATGAAAACGTAGCTGATATGGAGAATATTAATATTTGTTAGTGAAATATTCCATGTTTATAAAGAACGGTATTCTAACTTCTCTAAGGATAGCCGCTGAAATAATTGAATGCTGATTGCAATATTGGAAAATACTAGAATGAATTCTTGCTTCTGTCAAAATACCTTTCATAAAGATAAATACAGTCTCTTCTGTGTAGTTGTATAGCCATAGTGATTCTCATGCAATTAACCAAAGTCATATGGTAGATGATAAAATATGAGATTTCAATGTATTATTAATAGAAATGTGTTGTGGCAAGACACCAGTATACGTCAGCAAATAATTTGCTTGCTGATTTCTATGAACAAGATCCTTGATAGATTCATTGTTTTGGTAGTGTTGCTTTGGCTGAAGAGACACCCAATAAGGTTGAAACATCATGGTATCTCAAGGTTTCCTTACATTAAATTGCATGTTTTATTAACACACATTGTCTAAAGAGATGAGATGATCATCACTGGGGAAAAAGCAACAGTGAACAACATATTCACATTCAAATCTGTTAGAATTTATTAAGAATGAACAGATGTGTTGTTGTTTCAATTCTTACTGTTCTCTATGCACCCCGTGAGTTACTATGTTTGGCAGACATCAGGACACATCAGCAAATAATTTGTTGGCTGATTTCTATAAACAAGGTTCTGTACTCTTGTAAGATTCATTGGTCCAGAGTAGTTTTGACTGACGAGACATACAATGAGGTTGAAACATCATGTCTTAAAGTCCTCTTATAGTGTATCGTGTGTGTTAGGAAGATGCTTTGTCTAAAGTGATGGCAAAATAGTAAAATCAAATATTTTCGTTGATATATAAATAATAGCCGGACAAAATTGTTTCAGTTTCTTTTTGTGTTTGTATCCATCTTTCATATTCTTCAGTTACTCAATTTTAAATAGATTCTTACATTCTGACAATGCCTTTCACAATCTTTGAATTACTCATGGTAAGAACTAGGGTCATGCTGTTATCAAATATTTTAATTGGGTCAGTTACAGGTTAATGAAGCTAATTATGGAAGCAACAAAATATTGTCCATTCACTGTTTGATTCAAAGCTATCTTTCTACGATGAAGATTTATTTATTGAAGAAATTTCCTACACAACAAGATAGAATTACAAATGAGTCTGAACTTTGATGGTCTATAATTCATTGAAATGTGAAAAACAAGCTGAAAACATACCATTCCTGTGACATCTGTTGTTTGTAAACATTAATTACTGACTACTGTCATTTTGATTCTTCATGAAAAATGGAATCTTCCAGAACCACTTTATTCCTATTAAATCAAAAGTTCAATTTTTAGTTTTTCATTTCTTCAAAGTCTTTTTTTACTAGATATCGGAAAAAAAGAATCTTAATGAATAATTGAAATGACTTTATTTGTATATGCAATTAACCAGTCAATCGTACATCGATCTTATTTTAAACAATGTAATATTTGGGAAAGTTATGCAATTAACCAATCTATGCAATTATCCAGTAAACAATTAAGCATGTTCAACTGTTCTGTATATTTGTGTTAAAATTTAATGTTCTCTTCCGATTGCATGTAATTCTACAATTTGTGGTGTTATAAAACTCTATAACTTTCTATAATGTTATATAAAACTACAACATTTTATAGTGCTATATATATATATATATAATGTCATATATGAAATTTGAAGGTGGCACGCTGGCAGAATCATTAGAATGCCAGGCAAACTGCATGGCAGCATTTTGTTTGTCTTTACGTTCAGAGTTCAAATTCCAGTGAGGTCAACATTGCCTTTCATCCTTTCAGAGATCAATAAAATAAAGTAGCATTTGAATACTGGGGGTCAATGATACTGACTAGCTCTCTCCCCCGAAATTGCTGGCCTTGGTCCAAAATTTGAAACCATTACATGCTA
>NC_068984.1:10571399-10579913 GCF_001194135.2 Octopus bimaculoides
AGTTAACCTGCCTTTGATGTTGCTGCACCTCTTATGTGTCCATAGCTTGCACCGGGTACATCTTATAGAGTTACTACCTACTCCTTTTCTACATACTGAGCAGGGCCATCTACCTGAAGGGGTTTGTGTTTTATCTACCTTCCTACTTATTAGGATTTTGGTTTTAGCTAGGTTGACTCTAAGGCCCTTCAATTCTAGACCTTGCTTCCACACCTGAAACTTCTCCTCTAGTTCTGATAGTGACTCCGCAATTAGGGCAAGGTCATCAGCATAGAGGAGCTCCCAGGGGCAACATATATATATATATATAATGTCATATATGAAATTTGAAGGTGGCACGCTGGCAGAATCATTAGAATGCCAGGCAAACTGCATGGCAGCATTTTGTTTGTCTTTACGTTCAGAGTTCAAATTCCAGTGAGGTCAACATTGCCTTTCATCCTTTCAGAGATCAATAAAATAAAGTAGCATTTGAATACTGGGGGTCAATGATACTGACTAGCTCTCTCCCCCGAAATTGCTGGCCTTGGTCCAAAATTTGAAACCATTACATGCTAAGTTTGGATGTAGTTATACGATTTACAGTGTTATATAACACTTTGACACTTTATAGTGCTATGTATATAGTATAATATATTAAGTTTGCATGTTATTCTATAATTTATAATGTTGTATAACTCTATGATAGTGTTATATTTTGTATAATTTTTCTTAATATAAATCTGAGTGATGTTTCTCAGTCCGTTACGTTTTTATGTTCATTAACTCCTCCTAAACCATTGGTGCAAGGACAACGAAACTCATGCCAGCAACTCCCTTAATCCCAGGGAATGTCCTAAGGGGTTGTGTTTTTTAAGGGCTGTTTAGTTGGGGCCCTGCTAACCCCCTCCTATTTTTACTGCATTTTAAACTAAATATATGGCATTGGCGACTCAATTGAAGCAATGACAATGAATTTCATACCATGAACTCCCAAAGAGCATTGTAAGGAAGTTCAATTTCTGAAGGGCCACTTAAATGGGGCTCCACTGCTCCCCCCTTGTAGTTTTCCTGCATTTACCTCACTCCCACGCTTATTGATTAAACTATGATCAGCATCAAAGCTTAGCACATTTGCAGAAATAAGCTTCATTACACAAGGGTGGAGGGCCACAAAGTGGCCCGATAGTGGGGCCAAAGGCCTCAAAGGTGCCCTCTGCAGGAGCTAGCCTGAATGCTGCCTGAAGGGCGACTTCAAGGCTAGTATATTCTTTTCTACTCTAGGCACAAGGCCCGAAATTTTGGGGGAGGGAATCAGTCAATTAGATCTGGTAATTAATCTATCGACGTTAGAAGGATGAAAGACAAAGTTGACCTTGGCGGAATTCAAGGCTGGTATATTAAATTTTAAAGTATATAGTATTGTATAACAGAATTCTGAGTGTATATAATAGAAAGGATTGTTGATCAAAATAGTCTTGTACTTATTGATTCACATATTTTCTGCCTGAAATTTTTGGGGCTATATTTTAGTAAAAATCAAATAATTAAATGAACTTAATAAACTTCTACAATTTCTTTCTAAACATGGATGTTTTGAGTATTAACTTCTGATTAAGTTCTCCCATCCTTATCTATTAAGCTGTCCTCTCTGTCTTGATTTTCATCAAATAACATCACTTGAGTGGAGGCACAATGGCCCAGTGGTTAGGGCAGCAGACTCACGGTCGGAGGATCGCAGTTTTGATTCCCAGACAAGGCATTGTATGTGTTTATTGAGCGAAAACATCTAAAGCTCCATGAGGCTCCGGCAGATCAGGCGTTGTGTGTGTTTATTGAGTGAAAATACATAAAGCTCCTCGAGGCTCCAGCAGGGGGTGGTGGTGACCCCTGTTGTACTCTTTTACCCCAACTTTCTCTCACTCTTTCTTCCTGTTTCTTGAGTAACGCTGCGATAGACTGGCGTCCAGCTGAGAGGAACACATATGCCATAGAAACTGGGAAACCGGGCCCATGAGCCTGGCTAGGCTTTGAAAGGGCGACGAAGAAGAACATCACTTGATAGAAATTACAATGGGTAAACAATGACTTGAGTAAAGTAAATACACATTGCTATGTACTATGTATTACTATATACTATGACTGTCGGTATGAGTTACTGTGTAACCAGACAGCAGATGTATTATACTGTACCCAGAGAGCTTCTGTTTTCATTGGAAGAAGTTAGTTGTTGCAAAGTCCAAGTGATTGACAAATCTAATTTTCTAGTGTCTTGAAATTTAGGTGTGGAAACCAATTTGTTAATTAAAGCAAAGACAATTTTCTACATCGTAAATTTATTCTTTTGAAGTGTTTTTCCATTACTTTTACTTAGAAAGTCTCCATATCAAATCTATTGATTTAAGTGCTTCGAGAGGTGACCAGACATTTTTGCTGCTGCTGATGATGATGATGCAGTAGCCTTTTACCTCTGTAAAATCAGCTCGTTTATACCCAAGTGGGTACAGCATACATATATATATGTATATATATATATATATATATATATATGTATATATATATATATATATGAGGGAAAGAGATAAATAGACATTAGTTAAATAGAAGGTGCTATATCAATTGATTACTTACAGTGTAATCATTGTCACATTGCTGCTCCTGGGGGAGAGGCAATGACGTCAAAGATCTGATAAGTCAGGAATTAATATTTCAATAATCTCCCCCGTCATTGTCGGCAGCGTTATCGTAACCGTTGGGAACCGGCGCAGTCACTGATGCTGCAGCTGCTGCTGCCGCCACCACCACCACTGTTCCTCCTCCTCCTCCTCATCATCATCATCATCATTATTATTCTGCAGAAATATCACAACTCTCATAGCCATTATCACTCCACAGTTGTAATCGTTATCAGAACCATCATCATCATCATCATCATCAACATCGTCCTATAGAAATATCACAGTTGTAATAACCATCACAACCTTAATCATCATTTTATCACCGTTACCGTAAGCATAGACCTACAAAAAGACTGGATGGGCATGGTTGGCAACACCTTTGTTCCACAGGTCTGTTCAATAAGACCTGACCTGGGGCTACACCACAGCAACAACCATCATCATCATCATCATGGCTAGCTGGCAGAGCCATTAGCGCATCAGACAAAAATGTTTAATGGTGTTTCATCCGTCTTTGTGTTCTGAGTTCAAATTCTGCTGAGGTCAACTTTGTCATTTCAGGCCTTGTGCCTTTACTAGAAAGGATTATTATTATTATTGTTAAGGCAGCGACCTGGCAGAATCGGTAGCATGCCAGGCAAATTGCTTAGCAGCATTTCCTTCATCTTTACATTCTGAGTTCAAGTTCTGCCGTGGTTGACTTTGCCTTTCATCCTTTCGGGGTCGATAAATTAAGTACCAGTGAAACACTGGGGTTGATGTAGTCGACTAGTCCCCGCCCCTAAAATTTCAAGTCTTATGCTTTAATAGAAAAGATTATTATTATTATTATTATTATTATTATTATTGTTATTATTATTATTCAATGATATTTCCATGCTGGCATGGGTTGGATGGTTTGAGCCGAGTTGGCAAACCAGAGAGCTGCACCTGGTTCCATAATCTGCATTGGTTTGGTTTCTACCAACTGGTTGCTCTTCCTAACACGAACCATGTTACAGAGTATGCAGGGTACTTTTTATGTGGCACGGCACAGGTGCTTTTATGTGGCGCCAGCATGGGTGCTTATTTCCAATTTTCTGTTAAGACATGTCTGGCCTTAAGAAAATATTACCTTGAAAAGAAGTCAAGGTTGGCGACAGGAAAGGCATCCAGATATACTCTTTACTCTTTTACTCTTTTACTTGTTTCAGTCATTTTACTGTGGCCATGCTGGAGCACCACCTTTTAGTCAAGCTAATCGACCTCAGGACTTATTCTTTGTAAGCCTAGTACTTATTCTATCAGTCTCTTTAGCCGAACCGCTAAGTTACGGGGACGTAAACACACCAGCATCGGTTGTCAAGCGATGTTGGGAGGACAAACACAGACACACAAACATATACACACACATACATATATATATATATATATATATATATATATATATATATATACGATGGGCTTCTTTCAGTTTCCGTCTACCAAATCCACTCACAAGTCTTTGGTCGGCCCAAGGCTATAGTAGAAGACACTTGCCCAAGGTGCCACGCAGTGGGACTGAAACCGAAACCATGTGGTTGGTAAGCAAGCTACTTACCACACAGCCACTCCTACGCCTATATAGAATATCTGCATCAATGAATTCTGTCTGACTTGAGCAAGTATAGAAAAGTGGATGCTAAAACATTGACTGTGATGATGATGTGTACATATGTGTGGATATGTCTATATATAAACATGTAAATTTTAATTCTGAAAATTATTTGGTTTGTAGGACTTGAAGAAATAACCAATCAAATCAAATATCATATGCATTGGTTATAAAATTTAGCACCAATTAAGTTTTTACTAAAATGCAAAACATTTAGAAATAATAATTGAAATTCAACAAGAATATTAGTGATTCCAAAACTATTTGTAGTTAATTTGTGTTTTTTCTGCATTTAAACGTTAAAACAAAATTCTGTCTTTTCTAAATTTTTAATATGCTGTTTCAAACTGTCATATTATTAATTAGAAATATATAATTAAGATTCTCATTTTTAAATGCTTATTTGCTTCTGAGAAAGTTGCTATGTAGCATTGTATGTCTTTAAGAGGAAGACATGTAACAGGAGGCTGAATGCATTGCTTCTGTTTCATTTTGTGTTGTAGATAAAAGATGAAAAGCATCTTCTATTAGATGCTGGTGTTTTGCAGGTAACATTTCCACAAGATCTAATCTATGCTTTGATGATCTAGGTAAACTTAGGCAACACACGAAGAAATGTTCTGATAGGAAATAAATAAATTATCATTCTTTTACTTGTTTTACTCATTGGACTACGGCCATGCTGGGGCACCATCCTGAAGGGTTTTTTGTCGAATAAATCTACCCTAATACTTGTTTTTCAAAGTCTGGTATTTACTCTGTTAGTCACCTTTACCAAAACTGCTAAGTTACAAGGATGTAAGCATACCAACAATGATTGCTGAGTGGTGGGGAACATACTCAAACACATACACACACACATAAACATAGATATATACACAACAGGCTTCCACACAGTTTCCATCTACCAAATTCATTGAAGGTATTAGTTAGCCTTGGGCTGTAGTAGAAAATACTTGCTCAAAGTGCCATACAGTAGGACTGAACCTGAAACCATGTGGTTACAAAGCAAGTGTTTTCACCACATGAGCAACATCTTTCTTAAGATTCTGACATTTTTAAGGCGGTGAGCTGGCAGAAACGTTAGCACACTGGGCAAAATGCTTAGCAGTATTTCGTCTGCCGTTACGTTCTGGGTTCAAATTCCGCCGAAGTTGACTTTGCCTTTCATCCTTTCAGGGTTGATAAATTAAGTACCAGTTATATATTGGGGTTGAACTAATCGACTGGGCCCCTCCCCTCAAAATTTTGCGTCTTGTGCCAAGAGTAGAAAAGATTCTGACATTTTGTAGATATTTCCAGATGATCTAGCTCTTCCTTAATTGATGATGATGATGATGATGTACATTTGAATTCAATATATATATATGTATGTATGTATGTGTGTGTATATGTTTGTGTGTCTGTGTTTGTCCCTCAACATCACTTGACAACCGCTGGTAGTGTGTTTATGTCCCCGGAACTTAGTGGTTCAGCAAAAGAGACCCATAGAATAAGTACTGGGCTTACGAAGAATAAGTCCTGGGGTCGATTTGCTCTACTAAAGGCGGTGCTCCAGCATGGCTGCAGTCAAATGACTGAAACAAGTAAAAGAGTAAAGAGTGTATATATATATATATGTGTGTATGTATGTGTGTGTATATGTTTGTCCCCCAACATCACTTGACAACTGATGGTGGTGTGTTTACGTCCCCGTAACTTAGCAGTTCGGCAAAAGAGACCGATAAAATAAGTACTGGGCTTACAAAGAATAGGTCCTGGGGTCGATTTGCTCGACTAAAGGCGGTGCTCCAGCATGGCCACAGTCAAATGACTGAAACAAGTAAAAGAGTATTATTATTCCTCATTATTATTTCTCTTGAACAACAAACAATGTGTCTCGGAAACATGGTGAAGTTGGATTTCTTGAAGCTATAACAACAAGTTAGAGCTAAAGCGGTTGCTCCTTCATGATATTCTAGAAGCATAGCAACTAAATCACACCCTTAGTATTTTCCAGGAATAAAGAAATTGAAGAAATGGCATTTTAGAGACTCTTAGAAAACAAAAAAAAGACATATTGAAAGTCTTTGATCATTTGGTCTGCTTGATCAGGGCCAACTTGGGACTCCATTACCACAAAATCAGCAACTATTTCTTTAACAAAAGAACCATCCTACAAAGATGTAAAATTGTTAAAAAAACAAAAACTAGAAAGTAAATCTGGAGACTTGACATCTGGCTCCAGCCTGCTCTGTCTGCTGATTCTCATAATCATTCTCTTCCTCATCTCTTCATTTCATGAATAATAAATTAGCTTATAAGAAGCATGAGAGCTGCACTTTGCTTTATATTCTTCTTCTTCTCAAGTTTGTTTCTTTTTTTTTCTTTTCATGTTCCTTTATTTATTTTTTCCCTCCCCCGTTTCGTGTTTACTTTTGTTTACTTTATTTCATTAATAAATTGATGGAATGAAAATCTTCAAAGTTTATTTTTGGCTGTGAAAAAAATACAATTTTTCTTTCATGCATAGGATTGATTTATTTACTTATTTACTGCTGAGATGTTAGTCTCTTGAGTTCAATTCCCTGTACACCCTATATATATAGATATATATATATATATATATATAGATATAAATAAAATATTTTGCTATTACCAAATTGATAATTAGGAGATGAAAGCATATTTTGCTTTCATTTATCTATATTGATTGCTTTGTTATCCTTTTTTTTTGTGCATGTTTTTCTTGTTGCAACCAATCCTATTGACATTAATTAGATAGTTCTGTAAGTGTAGCATGGCCCTTGCTTCTCAATTCTTTCTGTCTGCTGAGGTTTTTGAAGAAGCCTGGTAGCACCAGAAATGGCAGTTTTCAAAATGAAAGAACAGGTTGATGCTACTCCTTACAGGATGGTATCAAAGAAATAATACTGGGTTAGGAAACTGGTGCAAAATAATGATCCCTTAACCTTTTTTGTTAGAAACCCACTTAAGACTGCCAATGGTTCTGTGATGCAGACTTCTTGGTTTAAAGAGGTCCAAATTAAAACTTTCATTCCAAGCCCCAGCTAAATAATGGCAAAATAATTTTACTAAATTCTTCATTACTTTCAAAATTAATTAAAACAAAAGCAGTGTAGTTTAATAAAAATATGGAAACAAAAGGGTTCATGAGGATCTCTCCAAGCTTTGAGTGTCAACTTAACCTTTTGATGGGGTCTCCTGTAATATCTCTAAGGGATGAAAAACCTTCAAGAAAATAAAAAGGGTCAGGTTAACCCTGACTAAGTAAGCTAATGGTTTAAGAAACTTTAGAGATATTTAGGACTAAATCTTCTAATTTGTGTAAGACAGAAGGGTGTCACTTGAGGGAGATTTGGCTGCTGTTTCTAATAGGCTGAGTGGCCATGTAGAAGCTCCCTTGTGGTGGTTGTCTGATGTTTTGTCCCATCCTACCCATCAAAATGAAAAAAATGCTGACTGTCCCACTATGAACATAGTTGATGTACAGACACACACACATACATATTACCATCTCTCTCCTCCTCAGACACCATGTCTTATTTCTTTACTGCCCACAAGGGGTTACACACAGAGGGGACAAACAAGGACAGACAAAGGGATTAAGTCGATTATATCGACCCCAGTGCATAACTGGTACTTATTTAATCTACCCCGAAAGAGTGAAAGGCAAAGTTGACCTCAGCGGAATTTGAACTCAGAACATAATGGCAGACAAAATACCGCTAAGCATTTCACGCGGCGTGCTAACACTTCTGCCAACTCACCGACTCCCATACAATATTGCAGCTGTCACACAACTCTTATAGACCTTTCCTTTCATCTTCATTAAAGAAGATCTGATTGCTATATAAAGTGTTGTGTAACCCTCGAGTCAGTCTCGGTGCTGCAGACCAAACACAGATTGCAGTCAAAGAACTACATAGAAGATCTCATAGTGTTCTTCTCTGACAGCATTCGTTTCAATAAAAGTACTTACACTTTTACTCGTTTCAGTCATTTTGACTGTGGCCATGCTGGAGTACCGCCTTTTAGTCAGGCAAATCGACCCCAGGACTTACTCTTTGTAAGCCTAGTACTTATTCTATCGGTTCTCTTTTGGCAAACTGCTAAGTTACGGGGACGTAAACACACCACCATCGGTTGTCAAGTGATGTTGGACACACGCACACACACCCACATACACATATATATATATATATATATATATATATATATATA
>NC_068984.1:10579923-10588433 GCF_001194135.2 Octopus bimaculoides
CGACAGGCTTCTTTCAGTTTCTGTCTACCAAATCCACTCACAAAGCTTTGGTCGGCCCGAGGCTATAGTTGAAGACACTTGCCCCAGGTGCCACGCAGTGGGACTGAACCCAGAACCACGTGGTTGGTAAGCGAGCTACTTACCACACAGCCAATCCTATGCCTATATTTGTTGATCTTCAATAGCTTCTGTTTTTCCACAGGGGACACTTATCCTTCGAGAGTGTCTGCTTCCATAACAGGTACCTGTTGTGATTTAGCAGCTTCTGTTTCTAGGAGGGGTATTTTTCATTGTTCTTAGACAGTTTCCATAATGGTCGGGCATTAAACACTAGTCACGTCTCTTTTTCCATTAAACCTCATCCATGGTGAGGATAGCAGCTCCATTAAATCTAACATTTCATCCACTTACATCTTCATTAACCTCCGAAATGTATGTCTTTTCTGAAGCTCCTCCAACTCAATAAAGCTTTGACCTTATTTTTGAGATTCCAAAGAGTGGTCAATGGCACATTTGATGTATATGTCCGACCAAAATTAATGTCTTCTCAACACAAAACACTATCAGTTGATAGCATTTTCCTCTTGACAGTTTATGCTGCCCCTGTTTTCATCTAAACAAGAGTTCAGATCTGTTTTCTTGGTATTGATCCTTTTCTTTAATTGGTGATATTTCCAAAATAACAAGAGAGACCACCACCACCACCACCACCACCACTGCCACTACTATCATTGCAGATAGAAAAATAAATCTTTTTATAGTATATGATATATTATTATTCAGTATACAGATATTTCTTGTATTTTTTTCTTTTTCTAAACAATATCAATGTACTGATATTCTGTGCCTTTTTGTTGCTTGGCACTTTTCCAAAACCAATTTTTAGTTGATTCACCAATTCCTTAAACAATCTCTATAACATCCAGCTTATTTCATCAATAGTACCGTTTCTACTTTGTATTGCACATTAGCGTACAGGCACCGACCACAAATCCCCTTTCGATGCCTTACATCCTGCCACCCCTTCATGAAACACCCTGCCATCCTGCCACCCCTTCAAATGTATAGTAAAATACTTTGACCTTTGAGTTTTTGTGTCTGTGTGTGTGGTAAGAAGCTTGCTTCCCAACCACATGGTTCTGAGTTCAGACCAACACTGTGTGGCCACCTGGGCAAGTGTTTTCTACTATAGCCTTGGGCCAACCAAAGCCTTGTGAGTGGATTTCGTGGACAGAAACTGAAAGAAGCCCATTGTATGTATATATATGTGTGTGTGTGTGTGTGTGTGTGTGTATTTGTTTCCCACTTAACATCCGGTGTTGGTGTGTTTATGTCCCTGTAATTTAGCTAGCTGTCCCTGTAACTTGAGACCCAAGCCGTTGCAGTATCTGGTCCTGTATCCTGTTGCTCGGTGTTTAGCAGTCATATACAGAGCCATGGAAAAGACATGTCACTTCATTGGTCTTATCTTTGTCTAGTGGGACATTCAGTGATCTTTCCATATTTTAGTCAGGTTACTTACTCATTGCTGAGTAACCCTTAATCAACCTGAGATGAGTTTCCCCTTCACTGTGCCTGTCACTGTAGATAGAAATAAATACTCTTTGCATAATGGAGTCTTAGACATGTTGGCACTCCGTCGCTTACGACATCGAGGGTTCCAGTTGATCTGATCAACGGAACAACCTGCTTGTGAAATTAACATGCAAGTGGCTGAGCACTCCACAGATACGTGTACCCTTAACGTAGTTCTCGGGGATATTCAGCGTGACACAGTGTGACAAGGCTGACCCTTTGAATTACAGGCACAACAGAAACAGGAAGTAAGAGTGAGAGAAAGTTGTGGTGGAAGAGTACAGCAGGGTTCGCCACCATCCCCTGCCGGAGCCTTGTGCAGCTTTAGGTGTTTTCGCTCAATAAACACTCACAACGCCCGGTCTGGGAATCGAAACTGCGATCCTATGACCGCGAGTCAGCTTCCCTAACCACTGGGCCATTGTGCTTCCACGGAGTCTTAGACAAAGTATGTGTGAAAAGACATGATAGTCATGGCTGGAGTATTTTTACTCATAGGTTTGCTCAATCAAAGCTGACCTGGGGCTAAACAACAACAACAATTAATCATCATCATCATAGTCATCATCATCATCATTTATTGAATTACCTAACCAAATCTGTTAACATTGTTCTCGTTAGTATTTACTTATTATTCTAAACAGATTAAAAGAATGCATTAATTAGCTGATAGAAAAGAACGCTATTGTTGCACATGAATAAAAGAACTTGCTGAGAATCTTCTGTGACACTAATCCAGTTTCCATTACTGATTCTGTTTTTTTTTTCTTGCTTTTTTGTTTTTGTTTTCTCTTTTAATACATTTTTCCGTTTAATAGACATGGTGAAGAAAATCAGATCTTTTTCTGTTTACCTCCTAACAATCAAAATAACTAAAATTACTATCTAGTCAATAACAATATACTAATTGAAACCAGTGAGCTTTTCAAAATTCAAAGAATTTTGGGGGTTTTTTCATTTGCCTTCTTTTTTTTTTTTTGATTAGAAAAATGTCCCTTACCAATTCTGTAGCAGCTGGGTTTATATATACATCATCAGGATCATTGTTTAATGTCCATTTTCCATGCTCGCATATATATATATATACATACATGTGCCACCTGACTGGTTACCATGCCGGTGGCATGTAAAAAGCACCATTCAAGCGTGGTCAATGCCAGTGCTGCCTGCTTGTGCCACGTAAAAAGCACCCACTACACTCTGGGAGTGGTTGGCATTAGGAAGGGCATCCAGCTGTAGAAACTCTGCCAGATCAGATTGCAGTCTGGGGCAGCCTTCTGGCTTGCCAGTCCTCAGTCAAACCATCTAACCCATGCCAGCATGGAAAACGGACGTTAAACGACGATGATGATGATTTACACCTTGGGGGAAGAAGGATTGGGAGGTGGTGGTTGCATAGGTATAATGGAAGAAAGAGCTGGCAGTGTGCAACTAATTATCTTTGGCAAGCAGAGACTGTTGTTGTAGTGGAAGAAAAGGTAGTGAGGAGACAATGCATCTGTAGTTTGTTGATTGAGTCTTCGCCAGTCAACCAATCGGATGAATTTCTTCTGGATGCACTCTCAGATATTTGTCTAGTGGTACCACTATCTCAGTTGTGGAAGGAAATTTCCAGAACCAGTAATTGCTTAAAACTGAAGTATTTTCTTTCACAACTTCTGTATCGAGTCATAAATCACTAAGTCAGTAGGGTACCACTTATTAACCAGTGGGTAACAATTCATAGGTTTTAATTCCACTAAATCTAAATAGATATCATTGGAAAGGTTCAGTCCCCATTAATCTCCATTTTTAATTACTATTTGAAGATAAAATCATTAGAAATTCTCTAACAACCAAATAGATTATCAGCTTTTGTCTGTTATGTATAAACTTGAATCAATGACTAGGTTAGATTTTGGTTCATTTTCTATTTTATACACCATGTAATTTTTTGAATTTCTTGTGGAGCTGTTATTCAGGAAATAGGAAAATATCCTGTCTTCTGTACATGTGGATAGAAAGGTGTTGGGTGTGTATGTGCCTGGGTCAATCTATATCGTGGTTAATGTGTGACTAATGGTATGAGTATGTGGCAGATGACACTAGTTCATGATTGTAGGTGAGGTTTTAGATCATGATAAGTGTTTAATGAATGAAACGAGATTATAACACTGAACTGTTTATGGAGTATTTCAGCTATGACCATCCTCTTTTTTTCTTTTTCTTTTGTTATATCTATACAAACAATATAAACAGGAAAGGTGAGATACGTTATCCAATGTACTCTTCTGTTTTTAAAATAGCTGTGTGTGTTTGGAGGAGGAGTGTCCATCTACCAGTACCTAGGGTTAAACATAAACTTAACACCTCAAAAATGAAGGCTATTCAACATTTTCCCTTAAAGAAAGTAGAACTACTTTTATGAGGTATGATAGACATAAAAATAGCCTGCATATATGTGTGTGTGTATATATATATATATATATATATATATATATATATATATATATATATATATATATATATTTATATATATATAAATTTTGAAGATATTGGCCCCATCTCCTCTTTAGCACAAAAAATAGCAGGCCATTAGTTCGGGCCCTGTTATCTTAAAAATGTTAATAGCAATCATTATCTTATCTGAGACTTCCATGTCGCTTTGTTGTTTGTTTGTTTGTTTGTTATTTGTTTTAACATGTGCACATGGTTAAGGTTCTACTGTTTCTAGATGTTGTTGTAATTGTTGTTGCTGTGATAATTTCTCAGTAAATGGTGTCTGTATCTCAGTGTAATTCCCTGCTAGAGCTGCTTTCAATTACTTTGCTAATACCTTTGGGAAAGGCAGAAATGTAACCAAGTTCTAATTTCTTGCAGCTATGAAACTCATATTAGAAAATTATTATTAGAAGTGTGCAGGTACATGCAGGTGTAGCTATGTGGTTAAGAAACATGTTTCCCAGTCACATGGTACTGGGTTCAGTTCCATTGTGTGAAACCTTGGGCAAGTGTCTTCTTCTATAGCCCCAGTTTGGCCACAGCCTTGTGAGTGGATTTGGTAGTCAGAAACTGAAAGAGGACAGTCATAGATATGTGTGTAGCTTTCTTCTTTGGGTGCCATGTCCAGAATGTTGGACATAGGTCATCATCTCCTTCCACAATTCTCTGTTCTTTGTTTTCTGTAATAGTTCCACTTCCTGATGTTTAATACCTCTTTTTCCCAACCAGTTCATCAAGCTTAACACTCATATCCTCCTCCTCCTTCCTCTGCCTCCCTTCATACCTTCACGTGTGTGTGTGTCAGTTGGTACCTCCTTGTCTTGACATTGCATGATGATTGTAAACAAGCATCCTTCATTTCCAGTCTTGCATGAAAACATGTCTGGTCACGGGAAATATTATATCTTAGTTGCAAACAGCTGAGGGTTGGTGACAGGAAATGCATCCAGCCATCAAAAATCTGCCTCAACAAATTCATTTCAACCCTTGTGAAAATGGAAAATTGGACATTAAAACAATCTTCATCAGCATCCTCATCATCAATATCATCATCATTCCCTAACTATCTGCTCACTGCCATACCGTATCCTCTCACTGATACTCCCACCTCTCCTTCTAGAGCTCTTGTGTATTGACCTCAACACACCATCTCTATGGCCCCCATATAAACTTATATTTATTATTTTATGTTGCAATTGATCAGCAATGTCATCATTGGTTACACGTTTACAACTGACCACTGGCATTGGAGAGTGTGGAGAGTAATAAGGCAGTATCAGTAACTCAGTGTAGAACAAATACCACAAGGGATTTTGTTAGAACATCACAAATTTTAGTTGGGTGGGGTGTTCTTGCATTCTTTGCCGATATAACGTCCATGACAGACACTCTCTCTCCCTCTCTCTCTCTCTTCCCCTCTCTCTTTCTCTGTCTCTGTCTGTCTGTCTGCCTCTCTCTCTCTTACACACACACACACACACAAACACACACACACATACACACACGCACACTCTCACTGCCTTTTTTGCAAAGCTTCTGTCTATCAAATGTCAGTCACAAGCACGCATTTGTGGCCAAGCGAGACCATAGTAGAAACCACTTGCCTGAAGCACTGCACAGTAGGATCGAACCCAGAACCACATTGTTGGGATGCAAACTTCCTAAGCACACAGCCATGTATCCTCATACCTGGTTCCCATCGTTCTTTGCTTTAATTTTTCTTCAGACACCAATCAATTTTCTTTAGAACTGCTGGTACCTCTTAACCCTTTTGATACCAAACCTGGTTTTCTGAAACATACTTCCTGTATTGAAGTGTTCTAAATCAAAGTCTCCCATTAAAATTTCCCGTTGCTTTGTGTTCCAAACTCAAGCTTAATAAATGGCTAAGTTATTCTACTAAAGTCTTCATTGTTTTCAAAATGAATTGAAACAAAGATGGTGTACTTTGACAGAAATTTCCATTAACATCTTTATTTAACATCTTTATGCTATGTTATCATGGGTCAGATGGTTCAACAAGATCTGCCTGACCTGTAGGCTGTGTTAGGCTTCAACGTCTGCTTTGGCATGGTTTCTATGGCTGGATGCTCTTCATAATGTCAACCACTTTACAGAGTCTGTTGAATGTTTTATTTGCAGCACCAGCTCTAGTGAGGTCACCAAGACAAGACCCCCTAGACTAAGTATTGTGTAGTATTGAGGGAGCTGGCTTTTTACCTGGTGTAGAAAGGTTATTATGGGACAGAGGTATCTTGCTGTAGGGAAGATACTTGGGTACCTCAACAGGAAAGGCGGTGAGATGGCAGAAACGTTAGCACGCTGGGCGAAATGCTTAGCAGTATTTCGTCTGGCTTTACGTTCTGAGTTCAAATCCCGTTGAGGTCGACTTTGCCTTTCATCCTTTCAGGGTTGATAAATTAAGTACCAGTTACGCACTGGGGTCGATGTAATCGACTTAATCCTTTTGTCTGTCCTTGTTTGTCCCCTCTATGTTTAGCCCCTTGTGGGCAATAAAGAAATAACAGGAAAGGGAGATAATAGGGAGATGAGGTATCAGGGTCTGCCCTTAAGGTACAAGAAAGTGGATAAAGAGAGAATAGGGGCAGAAAAATTGAGAACCGTTAGTTGGGTGGGTAGGTAAGTTTGTAAGAGTCTGAAAGAGTGACAAACAGTAAAGATGAGGATATACGTGAAAGCAGTGAATGGTCATCATGGATGGAAGTGTGGGGAATGGTGAGACTCAGTTTGGGGAAATGTAAAGAAAAAAGGGGTCACACAGGAGGGGGTGATTATAGGTAATACATAAAAAAGAATGGTATTAAAAGGCTTCAACATCTTTCCAATCTGTACTTTCTTTCTAATGGCTAAATTTAACAGTTTTAATCCCTTAGCAATTCAGATTACTTACTCAAATATAATTCTTCTTTATTCAGATAGTAGGCGCAATGGCCCAGTGGTTAGGGCAGCGGACTCGCGGTCATAAGATCGCAGTTTTGATTCCCAGACCAGTGTTTATTGAGCGAAAACACCTAAAGCTCCATGAGGCTCCAGCAGGGGATGGTGGTGAACCCCGCTGTACTCTTCCACCACAACTTTCTCTCACTCTTTCTTCCTGTTTCTGTTGTGCCTGTAATTGAAAGGGTCAGCCTTGTCACACTGTGTCACGCTGAATATCCCCGAGAACTACGTTAAGGGTACACGTGTCTGTGGAGTGCTCAGCCACTTTCACGTTAATTTCACGAGCAAGCTATTCCGTTGATTGGATCAACTAGAATCCTTTTCGTCGTAAGCGACGGAGTACCAACAACAATTCAGATAGTTTTGAATTAATCATGCACTATCTCCTTGCTTTGAGATTTCTATGATGAGATTGTTTATTTTTAGAATGACATTGTTGGGTAGGTGCAAGAGGCCAGATTTAGCCAAACTGTAAAACGTGTAGAATATTTGGACTGGATGTGGCTAGTTAAGAATCCTGAAGGGTTAAAGTCATCTAGTTATCATCGCATTCACTTTCTCAGTAGGGAAGGATTTGAAATGGACTCCAGGCGCTCTTCAAACTAATGAGGTAATAAAAGTGATGTTCTATAAAGATAGTTGTCATCTAACTGTCTCTCTCAAAAACCTGCATCCATCTGTAGTCAATGAATTGAATTTACATTTTTCAAATTATAGCAACATCCATGACTGTTGAAGTAAATATATTGCCATGGTAGATGTTCATCATCATCATCGTCATCGTCTGTAATATTTAACTTGTCAGCTGTGATTTTGAAAAATCTTCTTTAAATCTAATCTCACTATTTACTTTGATGATGGCTATTTCCATCATAAACTGCTCTCAAAGACTCAGCATATCTTGCTATTTAAATTGTGCTATTAGTGGACAAATTGAATAAAATGGGCTTTGATTCAGCAGAGTGAAAACTGTAGTTGACAATTTTCAATTTCTTCCAGTCTTGTTACTTGTTTCTTTGCTTCGATAAGAATTTTGGTTTCATTTCTGGATGCACTCTTTTACTTGTTTCAGTCATTTGACTGTGGCCATGCTGGAGCACTGCCATGTGGTTGGTAAGCAAGCTACTTACCACACAGCCACTCCTGCGCCTATATGTACATTCTTTGTATTAAATGTATTTAACATTTTTTATATATTGATTTGACCAACTTGCTTGTCCTTACATTTACTCTTATATACTCTTTTACTTGTTTCAGTCTTTTGACTGCGGCCATGCTGGAGCACCGCCTTTTTAGTCAAGCAAATCGACCCCAGGACTTATTCTTTATAAGCCTAGTACTTATTCTATCGATTTCTTTTGCCGAACCGCTAGGTTACGGGGACGTAAACACACCAGTATCGGTTGTCAAGCGATGTTGGGGGGACAAACACAGACACACAAATATATACACACACATACATATATATATATATATATATATATATATATATA
>NC_068984.1:10593922-10597937 GCF_001194135.2 Octopus bimaculoides
TATATACACACATATATATATATATATATATATATGGCAGGTTTCTTTCAGTTTCTGTCTACCAAATCCACTCATACCTCCAGTGTTATAGCCATGTAATTAGAATGTCACATTGTGAGGTCATAACTCCAGTGTTACAGGCTTGGTTAGACAGATTTTTTATGGTGAGCCAACTGGTGGGAGACCTAGGTGTAGACCAAGAATGAGATGGTTAGGTAATATCCATCGCCTCAGTTGGTTATGCTTGGGAATCCGGCAGGAAAGTCTAATGACAGCAACAGCTGCTTCTGATAGAACCTTAGGGACCGGGGTACCTGAGGACTCTACCTCTTATGACCCACCCAAGAATAATGGGCAGATAAGATGAAGATGGTAAAGAAAAGGATGATGATGAAGATAGGATGGTAAGGATTACTAGAAGAATTGTGATAGCTTTTATAACCCTACATCTTCAATATGGAATAGTCAAATACATGCGTTTGCAAACAAGTGCTAACAAATATAAACAATTTGTATGAACAGTCAATGCACAAAATAATGTGTCATAACATGAAATATTCATGAGAGCTTAAATACATACACATTCGCATATAGATACACACTCGTTTCTTTACATAGACGTACATGTTTACAAATAGCTGCATATTTGTGCGTGTGTGTGTATGTATGCATGCATACATTCTCTACAGAATGTCAGACTTTCCTATTGACAGGAAATTAGAATGTTAGAACTTTAATTCTAAAAATTTACCATTATTCTAAATATAACGAGATGGTATTGAAACATTAAATAGATGTTTGTATATATACATATTTATAGATATATGCTTATCTATATGTATGTGTATGTATATATATATATATATATATATATATATATATATATATATATATATATATATATATATATATATATATATTCATACAATTGAATATGTATGCATATATGTGTGTGTGTGTGTGTTTATTTGTACATGTATATATATATATATATTCATGTGTGAATATGTATGCATGCATGTGTGTGTGTGTAGATATATGAGTGTGTATATAAGTGTGAGTATATAATATGCAACTCTAAAAAACATAACGAGAGATAAATATCTGAAAGAACTGTCTTGCTCACTTTTTATATGACAATGCCTTTGGTCTGACCTAGAACTTAACAACCATTAACCTTGTATTATGGTGTTTCTGCTGAAATACCTTGGCTTTGTTTCTATTCATTTTGGAAATAATGAAAAATTTAGCAAAAGCATTTTATCATGATTAAGCTGGGGTTTTGGGACATAACATGAAATTTTGATGAAAAGTTTTGATTTAGATCACTTTAACCCTTTTGTTACCATATTTCTGCTCTAATACCCTGCCTTTGTTTTAATCAATTTTGAAAATAATGAAAAATTTAGCAAAAAAAACTTTGCCATTATTAAGCTGGTGTTTGGGACATAACATGAAATTTTCATGAAAAGTTTTAATGTAAACCACTTTAACCCCTTTTATTCCTATATTTCTGCTGAAATATATTACCTTTGTTTCAATTAATTTTGAAAATAATGAAAATTTAGTAGAATAATTTGCCCATTATTAATCTGATGTTTGGAATGGCTGTGTGGTAAGTAGCTTGCTTACCAACCACATGGTTCTGGGTTCAGTCCCACTGCATGGCACCTTGGGTTAGTGTCTTCTACTATAGCCTCAGGCCGACCAAAGCCCTGTGAGTGGATTTGGTAGATGGAAACTGAAAGAAGCCCGTCATATATATGTGTATATATATATATATATATATATATATATGTGTTTGTGTGTCTGTGTTTGTCCCTCACCAACATCGCTTGACAACCGATGGTGGTGTGTTTACGTCCCCGTAACCTAGCAGTTCAGCAAAAGAGAACCGATAGAATAAGTACTAGGCTTACAAAGAATAAGTCCTAGAATCGATTTACTCGACTAAAGGCGGTGCTGCAGCATGGCCACAGTCAAATGACTGAAACGAGTAAAAGAGTAACATGAAATTCTGATGGAAGGTTCTAATTTAGATAATTTTAAATTAGGAAGTTTGTATATTATAGAACCAGGGGTGATTTTAAGTGGCTCAATAGTTTGTCTTAGCATGCAATTGGCAATAAGTAAATGTGAATGACGAAGCCTAACAAGACAGAAATGCATCTAGCATTCTCAATGCTGCTGCTGGACAATTTTGTCTGCTACTGATTATAATCATCATCATCTTTTATCTTTTACTTGTTTCAGTCTTTAGACTGTGGCCATGCTGGGGCACTGCCTTGAATTTTTAGTCGAATGAATTGACCCTGGCACTTGTTTGTTTTTTTTTAAGCCTGGTACTTAAAATCTGTTTGACCCTTTTTGCCAAACCACTAAGTCATGGGGACGTAAACACACCAACACTGGTTGTCAAGCAGTAGTGATAGACACACAAAGGCACACACACACACACACACACATATATGTATATATACGACAGGCTTCTTTCGATTTCCATTTTCCAAATCCCCTCACAAGGCTTTGGTTGATCTGAGGCTATAATGAGAGACACTTGCTCAAGGTGCCACACAGTAGGACTGATCTCGGAACCATGTAGTTAGGAATTAGGAAGCAAGCTTCTTACCACACAGCCATTCTACCAACATTTAATGTCCGCTTTCCATGCTGGTATGGGTTGGACAGTTTGATAAGATCTGCTGATCCCTACGGCCACATTGGGCTCCAAAGTCATCTGCTGATACTTTTGTATTTTTAAACCCAGTGCATCCATGTTAGAGATACTCTCTCCAGACAAACACCACAGTTAATTTCCCTATTTGGGACGTATTTGCATTAAGTACTCTGTCGATGGCTCAGATGGCTCTCCAATATTTGTTTTAAGTAAACTTCAATCATTGTAAAAAACTTGCTGTGTTGTGGATTCTCTCATATCTATATTTGGTATTTCCTGTTTCAAACATCTATTGAATGTGTCTGTCTTTGTGACATCACATGGTTTAGCTGACATTGAGGTCAAAGGTCAGGTGTGAAACAGTTACTGTTGTCAATTTCAGTTGTCACAATTTTTCTTTCTCTCTCTCTTTCTCTCTCTCTTTCTCTCTCTCTCTCTCTCTCTCTCTTTCTCTTTCTCTCTCTCTCTCTCTCTCTCTCTCTCTCTCTCTCTTTTTTTCTTTTTTCTTTTCCTTCGCTGGAGTCATTCTGCAATGAGAATAGATCTTGCTATAATTTCTATAGCTATTTTGTTTTTAATTGTAACAGAGAGATTGTGTTCTCTCTTACACTACTTTACACTTATATCTACACACATGTGTACATGCACATGTCAAACCAATAAGAGTGCTTCTATGTAGTTGCTCTGTCTGTTGGAAATAGCAACCCATTTGACTCAAAATTCTTTGAGGCAGTGCTCCAGAATGGCTCCAGTCAAATGACCGAAATAAGCAAAGGATAAAAGATTACATGATTGTAAAGGCTTCTGTATCCGTATATATGTAAGTTTTCCTTTGAGACATATTTAAGTTCTTGATGGATTTCAAACTGGTTGCTAGCTAAGTGAGCAGACATTTTGAGTTGAGACAGTTGACAGGGTTTACAGACATGTGGCTGAGTTGCTCTGTGCATATATGTAGGTGTACACATCTGCACTTAAGTTCTGTCTGCACCTATGTTCTGTGCAATCATGTCTCCTTAGCACTTAGGGTATGTGTGTGTGTGTGTGTGTGTCTGTTTACTTTTTATGGAGGTATCTTTGTAGATGCATTCATAGATGTATGTTGCTATGTTGTCAGGTGCACATGTGTATCATTGTATGAGTATGCTTGTTAATAAGACTTGTATCTGTGTGAAATGTTTTTGTTACTGTTTAATTAACTTCAGACCATCCCTTAAGACCTAAGATATTCCAGCTATGACTATCCTGTCTTCTTAAAGGCGTGTGAGATTACAGTGTGTAATATGTTCTGTCCTTATCATCATCATCGTTTAACGTCCGCTTTCCATGCTAGCATGG
>NC_068984.1:10598037-10599875 GCF_001194135.2 Octopus bimaculoides
CAAGGCAAATCAGGTTAAAGCAATCTCCCAACGTACATTTAAGTATTTGGACTCACATGGACCTGTTTCTGCACTGGCAAACACAAATTAATTTTTTGTTAATTATGTTTCCCGTGAATTGTATGCCCCTGTATTGAGATTATTTCCACACTGGTGGCTGCCATGATTCCAGTGCAAAATGAATCAGTTGCAGTGCAAACTCCAAAACGATAGGTTGGGAGTCTCTATCATGGTAACATGTGCTGAAGAAGCTAAGGCTATTTTTGCCAATGCAGAAACCAGTCTATGCGAGTCCAAATGCTTAAATGTACGTTGGGAGATTGTCTTAACCTGATTTGCCTTCGGTTGATTTCTATAGTCATCATCAGTGTATTTTGGCGATTTAAATAAGAGTTTTGACTGTTCTTTCCAGCAGGTAGACATACTTACTATGTCCTTTGAATAATTTTAACCCTTCAGCTATTTAATGCTTTTTTGGGGGCCTGCAATCACCTATATTATTGATTCTGTTATTATCATTTTTCAGAATAGTTACACTGGATAATAACAGAATTAATGATATCTTCACAAATTAATTTTTCATGAATATTTTTCTCGTGAATTGTTTGCCCCTGTATCGATATATATATATATATATATATATATATATATATATATATATAATGTGTGTGTAAATTGTGATTCTGCTATTGTTCACAACAGAACATGTGCAACTTGTGGAAAGGTGTGCTTTTCAGCTGGAGGATTAAAAAGGCATTTCAAAAGACTTCATACTGCAGCACCTATTCCCTTTGCCTTATGCAATAAATTGTGCAAATCTTTGGCCAAGCGCAAGAGTCATATATGGGCCTCACATTGCATCATCAGGGACTCATTTCAGTGACTCTTTCTTGCAATGGTTTTGCTTGTATATGAGAAAGCAGCTGAGATATATACACATATATATATATTCTTGTATTTGTTTCAGTCATTTGACTGTGGTCATGCTGGAGCACTGCCTTTTAGTTGAACAAATCGACCCCAGGACTTACTCTTTGTAAGCCTAGTACTTATTCCATTGGTCTCTTTTGCCGAACTGTTAAGTTACGGGGGCATAAACACACCAGCATCAGTTGTCAAGCAATGGAAGAGGGGCAAACACACACAGACACACACCCACACAGCCACAGACACATATACACACATGGCAGGCTCTTTTCAGTTTCTGTGTACCAAATCCACTCAAGGCATTGGTTGACCCGAGGCTATAGTAGAAGACACTTGCCCAAATTGCCACAAAATGGGACTGAACCCAGAACCATGTGATTGGTAAGCAAGCTACTTACCACACAGCCACTCCTGCACCTATACAATACCTATGATGGTTGACTGTAGATGATTGGTGAGTGTGTGTATTTTACGTGCGTGTTTTTTTTTGAAATCTTAGGCAGGTTCTTCAATGTCTTTGTTCCAAAGTGAAAAGAATGGTGTGTGCATGCGCATGCAGGTGCATATGCACGCATAATCAATTGAATTCAGACTGTCAATTTCTTTGGATACCTTTGCAGGCTTTTCTCATTGATTTTGTCAAATTCTGTTTATATTTAAATAAATCACCCTCATGGAATCAGTATTGTTATGTAATATTAGCTTTTTGAAAGAAAAACAAAGTAACACTTCCCCACCACCACCATCACACACAAGCACAAACATTCCTTTTGAATAATGGTTTAAAGGAACATTGTTTTATGTCTAAAGGTATTGTTGTTTGTTTTGCTATTTTAATCAACCATCTTTTCAGTTCTCTCTCTCTCTCTCTCTCTCTCTCTCTCTCTCTCTCTCTCTCTCTCTCTCTCTCT
>NC_068984.1:10599921-10601058 GCF_001194135.2 Octopus bimaculoides
TCTCTCTCTCTCTCTCTCTCTCTCTCTCTCTCTCTCTCTCTCTCTCTCTCTCTCTCTCTCTCTCTCTCTCTCTCTCTCTTTTATTCTTATTTCATTTCTACCTTATTCCTGTCCCCTCTATGTTTGGCCCCATGTGGGCAATAAAGAAATAATACAGAGCTACATGTGATGTTTTACCAGCTTTACCACATGTTTCCAATTCCTAATTACTCTCCTGCACCTCTATTCCTATTTTTCGTGCTTCTCTATCATTATTACCCTGAGGTTTTTTGTTCTTCCACATTTTCTGTTACAAATATCCACCTTCTTTTCAAGTAGATTCTCTCTCTCTCACACACACACACTGCAAAGGTTCTGTCTGTTGCAGTTTTTTTACCCAGAACTCCACATGAATACTGTTTTTTTTTTTTGTTTTTGATGTGTGGTTTAAGATGTTTGCTTCCCAGTTACAAGGCTTTGAGTTTAGTCTCACTACATGGTACGTTGCACAAGTGTCTTTTAGAGTCTCAAGCAAATCAAAGCCTTGTGTTGTTAGGAAGGGCATCCAGCTGTAGAAGCTGTGCCAAAACCGAGAATGGGGCCTGATGTGGCCCCCTGCCCAAGCCTTGCTAGCTCCTGTCAAATTGTTAAACCCATGCCAGTATGGAAAATGGACGTTGAATTATGAGGATAATGATGATGATGACGTAATGTATGCATGCTTGTGTGTGTGTTTATGTTCCCATGTCTTGGCAATGTGAAACAGTGATAAATGTCACTAAGCAGTGTCATTCATTTCCAGTGTTCTGTGAAAGCATGTCTGACCATGGGAAAATGTTATCTTGCTTGGAAAGGCAATATCGAGGGTTGGTGACAGGAAGGGTGTCCGGCTGTAGAAAATCTGCCTCAATAAATTCTGGGATCTTTTTTAAAACGGGGGCCACATTTTTCATTAATGTTTTACGTAGTGTTTTTGGTACCGAAAGACTTTCAAACTTCGTATACTTATCTATTTTGTGTTATAGAACAGAAAAATATTTTTGTATTCGAATTTATTTCATGTAAAAAATTGTCTTATTTCGATAATTTCAACCAATCACTGACGTCCATTCAGTCGATATACATTAAGTGTCGACTACATAAACAAACGATTCTTCG
>NC_068984.1:10601692-10606989 GCF_001194135.2 Octopus bimaculoides
GGGCATTGTGAGTGTTTATTGAGCGAAAACACCTAAAGCTCCACGAGGCTCCGGCAGGGGATGGTGGCGAACCCTGCTGTACTCTTTCACCACAACTTTCTCTCACTCTTACTTCCTGTTTCTGTTGTGCCTATAATTCAAGGGGTCAGCCTTGTCACACTGTGTCACGCTGAATCTCCCTGAGAACTACGTTAAGGGTACACGTGTCTGTGGAGTGCTCAGCCATTTGCACGTTAATTTCACGAGCAGGCTGTTCTGTTGATCGGATCAACTGGAACCCTCGACGTCGTAAGCGATGGAGTACCAACAACAACAACAGTTCTCCATGCAGTAGGTGCTTTGGAATTCATTCATATTTCTTTGAAACTATACGGCTTATGTGTGTGTGTATATACATGTGTATACACCCACATGCATCCACACACACATACGTGCACAGACGTAACATTTTTTGAGTTCTCTACGAAATGCAGCATCCATTCATCATGTTAATTGATGGTAGTTTATTTGTCATGCTAACGATTAATCATCACCATTCACATCATCAAAGTGTAGAATAAGGAAAGAAGAAGGAAGTGGAAAGCATGAAGTGTTGGCAAGAAAGCAAAGCTATTTTTCTTGGTGGTGATGGTGGTGCTGCTGCTGCTGGTATTTAGCCCCAGGTCAGCCCTGATAAAGTAAACCTATGCTCAGAAGAGAAGCATTCCAATTATGATCATCCCATCTTTTCAAGAGTATCTCAGATACATTATTTACTGCATCATTATTTAAGATGAGAGTGATTTAAAGACACCTTGGCTGCTATTTTTAGCATGTTGGGAGATTACATAAAGTTGTCTTGTTTGCTTATTATTTTTTTGTAGTAAAGATGTTGAAATTCCCTGCTAGCATCTCCTCCAGCATCTGCCAACAATATGCAAACAACCAGGGAAGGAGCTGACTCATTTCTATCTCTTTCTCTGTCTCTCTCTGTCTCTCTCTGTCTCTGTCTCCCTCTCTCTCTCTCTCAGATTAAGCAACTGATTGACCCTTTATAAATTCCTCTGATGTCTTTAAATTAGAAAACATAAAGCCGGAGTGTTGGATAGAAAGTCTTGTGGTAAAGTCAGCAGTGAAAATGTTGACATCCTGATGTAACGACTTGTTTCACTATGGTTTCAAAGATCTGTAGAATAAAGATATTCTTTACTTGAAAAACAGATAAGGGTTAGCGCCAGGAAGTGTGCCATGCAATCGCATGCTAGCATGGGTTTGCATGGTAACTTATGTAAAGTAATACAATATCTTGTCCTTGTTTGTATTTATTAGAATCGTCTTAAATATTTTGCTTAACTTCTTATCTGCATTGCTTAAAATTTTTTAAAAGGTTTTTTGGCTTTAATCTTAAATTTTATTAGCATAGATTTGCTGTGTTAACATTTTCCTAGATTATTGAAGTAAATCCTGAGTGGATTTTGACTCAAAGAATTAGTATGTAATGCATAACATTATGATGGTTTTTGGAGAATGACTTGTCTCATAAATGTAGTTGTAATAGTGTGATACTCAGCCAGTTGTGATTGAGTTGCCTTATAATCAAGTGTTCTAAGCTCTGATGATCCAGTCTTATCTTCAAGCATATATTGGACGATATTATCCAATGATTTGTAGCAGAGTTGGTTGTTATCTACAATGGTGGTTGACCACATAGAAGCTTCCTTATGGGCCTGTGGGACATAAATGTAATATATTTAACCCTTTAGCATTTAGATTTTTAGAATGACATTGCAGGTTAGGTGTGATAGGCGGGATCTGGCCAATTTAGACATAAAACTGGTAGACTGTTTGGGTTAGCTCTGCCTATTTTAAATGCTAAAGGGTTAAACATGACCCAAAAGAAAGGGGTGTATCTGAGAGAGATAGAGAGTAGGGAATGAGAGCCACCTAGCTTACTCGTACATTTCACTTCATGCCATTCCCAATAGTGAGTAGACAGGCGAAACATGGCACGCCGTCTAATTCTATCTATAACCAATGCTAGAGTAAAAATAAATGAAGCGATATAACGTTGGTGTTGAGTCACTTGACTGTACATTGCCTCCTTTAAGAAGAATCACTGATGTCAATTAACTATACTTCCTTGTCGAAGAATGAAATCAATATTATGAAGATTATAAATATTCTTCTCTCTGCTACAAATCAATTTTCTTTTGACTGCTGACTTAGATACAAGTTTACAATTGGCAGCTTTGACTTACCATTGTTATATAAATCAACTTTTTGGAAACTGCTTTTGGTTCCTTCCCTGAATCATGGGTTAACTTTTTGGGAAAGTATGACATGGTAAGCATGAATATATGGCAGTTCTGAAAGTTTTGTCTAATTTGGATATGAGATCTAACAAGAGAACTTCTGTGTGGTTGCTGACCCCTGCAAGAAATTGCAGCTAAACCTTCTTTAAATCACATCCTTAAGATTTAAATAACGAAAGGATAACGTCCATCTTCAAAACTGAAAAACACAATGGAAAATGATGCCAGAGTGAATTTTTTTTTTACGTTCAAGTCACAGAAGAAGGGCCTTGCCCTTAATCTTTTGCAGGGCTTCAGATTAGAGAAAAGTGGGAAAGGTCACAGACTAGGTACATAGTCATGACTGGATATCTTTGAACATATTTTTGTTCAATCAGAGCTGACTTGGTGCTTTGTAACAACTACAAGACACCAGAAGTAAACCACTGGTAATTGATATGGAACAGGATTTTAGCTCTCATAGTTTTACTGTTATATATATCTGTGTGTGTGTGTGTGTGAGAGAGAGAGAGAGAGAGAAAGAGCATGTATTAGGCACGTGCCATCTGTAATTACTCAGGGTAGGCATTTGGTAACCTTTATGTAGTAAAACACACAAAAAAACAAGCAAAACACAGGTGCATGACTGAGTTGGAGGCAGATTTACTTTTGCCTTTATAGCGCATAAAGAAAACGTTGTTGTAGGAATGTACGCAGCATGTGTACTACAGCAGTACTATGTGTAATTTTAATACTGAAATTGAAAGGCGGGGCCAAATTATACCTCCCTAATCTATAAAAGAATAAAATATTTTGCATTTTATGCATGGTACTTAGAGTAACCTTCATAATTTTATTGAATTAGGTGCATATTTTGCCATGAAAGGAAAATGTTGTTATCAATCTATTTTATTCAGGGTAGGTACTGCCTACCTTGCCTACCTAGGTGGCACAGCCCTGATATATATGTGTGTATGTGTGTGTGTGTATATGTAGATTGTTTTATTTTTATAGCTATTTCAGTCATTAGACTGTGGCCATGCTGGAGCACTGCCTACAAGGATTTTAATTGAATCATCCCAGTATTTATTTACAAGTCTAGTACTCATTCTGATAGTCTCTTTTGACAAAGCACTCGGTTGTGGGGCTGTAAACACACCAACACCGGTTATCAGTCAGTCAGTGGTGAGGGACAAACACAAACACACACACACAAACACGACACGTCTTTTCAGTTTCCGTCTACCAAATCCACTCACAAGGCTTTGGATGGCTTGAAGCTATAGCAGAAGACACCTGCCATGCCTGCGTCTATGCACACACACACACACACACACACACACACACACTCTGTGGCCACCTCTTCAGTCCAGTCAGACTGAGCCTATTTTGACTGACTTGAAGAAGTGGCTATATGCTATGGAAACTCCTGAGTGTCAGACCACTGGATTGTCTTCAGTAAATTACACACACGCACATTCTACTGTATTCTTGCCATAAAAACGACAGCCATTTCAATCACATTCATTAGTTGAATATTCTATATCTTTGTAAAATTTCAATTTTTCTTCGTTTTTCTTTTTCTTTCTTTTCTCTGAAATATGACTACATGAAGTTTAAATAGCTTTTTTTTTTTTTATACATTTTTGAAAACATTGGTAATTGGCATTTCATCTCGTCTGTCTCCTTTCTTGGTCATTACATTGTATTGCAAGCCCTCTGGTATGATAATACTGAATTATGTAGGTATCTGTGATAATGTTGCAAGTTATTTGTTCATTTAATGTGTGTTTTTCCATGCTTGCATGGGTTGGATAGGAATTTAGTTGTGGCAAGATTTTACAGTCAGGATTACTTCCGGTCACCAACCTTTACCTGTTTCTTAAGTAAGGGACTTTTTTTAAAATTCCATGTTTTAGAATGTGTGGAGTGACTTAGTCTTAATGTCAACAAGGACTGTAGATGTCGTATCATCGTCTTGCTCAGACTAGAGAAGCAAAGATGTAGGATGTCAACTTTCACATAGTCACTCACATACATACATACATCATCATCATCGTTTAACGTCCGCTTTCCATGCTAGCATGGGTTGGACGATTTGACTGAGGACTGGCAAACCAGAAGGCTGCACCAGGCTCCAATCTGATCTGGCAGAGTTTCTACAGCTGGATGCCTTTCCTAACGCCAACCACTCCGAGAGTGTACTGAGTGCTTTTTACATGTCAACGGCACAATGGCCAGTCAGGCAGTACTGGCAACAGCCACGCTCAAAATGGTGTTTTTTACGTGGCACTGGCAACGACCTCGCTCGAATGTTTTTTCGTGCCAGTAAGGCAACACTGGTAATGATCACGCTCAAATGGTGCTTTTTACATGTCACCAACATGGGAGCCAGACAGCTGCTCTGGCGATGATCACGCTTGGATGGTGCTGTTAGCACTACATCATCATTGTCATTTAACATCTGCTTTCCATGCTGACATGGGTTGGATGGTCTAACTGAGGACTGGCAAGCCAAGAGGTTGCACCAGGCTCCAATCTGATCTGGCAAGGTTTCTACAGTTGGATGCCCTTCCTAACACCAACCACTCTGAGAGTGTAGTGGGTGCTTTTTGCATGCAACCGGCATGGGTACCATTCAGGCAGCACTGGCATTGGCCATGCTCGAATGATACTTTTTATGTGCCACCAGCACAGGTGCCAGTCAGGCAGCACTGGCATTGACCACTCTTGGATGGGGCTTTTTACGTGCCACCAGCACGGGTGCCAGTCAGGCAGCACTGGCATCAGTCATGCTTGAATGGTGCTTTTTATGTGCCACTGGCACAGGTGCCAGTCAGGCAGCACTGGCATTGGCCACCACTACGATTTCACTTGACTCAACAGGTCTTCTCAAGCACAGCATATTGACATGAACTGTATCCTTATATTTTCAAACAAGGGAATCTAGCACCCCCACTCAGCTCAAAACAATATCTGTGTATCGTGAAATAACCCAGAAATCGCGATACACAGATATTGTTTTGA
>NC_068984.1:10606999-10608422 GCF_001194135.2 Octopus bimaculoides
GAAATAACCCAGAAATCGCGATACACAGATATTGTTTTGAGCTGAGTGGGGGTGCTAGATTCCCTTGTTCGAAAATATAAGGACACAGATTGTGTCATATAGCCAGCTGGATATGATGTCTCCTGGGGCTAAATTACTGCAACATTAGTCCTAAACCAGGACTGCCATGTTATGTTGGCAAACAATCTTTACTCTATGTGACTGTACTGCATTAACTGGCACCTTTATCCACTACGCTATGCCCTGGATGAGGACACCACTCCGACTGGTATGTAATATATTGTGTAGTGTTGTTGATGTGGTATTGTATGGCAGTGACATTGTAAGGGCGCAGAGATTTGCCATGTTTGAAAGATAAATCTTGACATACTGATTTAACCAATGTGACTTTACTGTCGACTGCTACAACCAGTGTTGATATATGGATGGCTATCACCTATCGATTTGTTTTGTTCAGACCATTTTGGCAGATATCAAGTAAAAGAAGATAAATAAAAAACAAAAAAGAGGAAAAGAAAATGATGTCTCTACTACAAATGATAGAATCACTTGTGATCCACGCCTCAGAAAATTATTTGTTGTTATTCCAGTATTCATAACTTCTACAATATATGGAAGAATTTTCACTCTTTACAAAAAGCTTGGATGTGTTTTATGAGACTTCATACACATTCTGTTCAGCTTTTGAAAGCTGTTTTACTGATCCATTCCATTCTCTTTGTAGATATCAACCAAAGTATTATAGAATTGATATGAATTTTTCTGTGTTTCTGACACATTCACTAAGATGATCTAGTGCCAGTTAAACATGTACCAACAGGAGTTAGTCATAAACTAAAGACTTTGTTCTCAAAGATCAGTGTTTCTTTTATGGATTTCTTTTGTATTTCGTGTGAGAAAGAACCTCCATGGTATAGTGAATAACATATAATATTTAGCAGTGATCTAAGATAGCATTGTGATGTTAAGATGTAAGGTGGTGTTATTTGATAATGTAATATTTGAATCTTAAGGAGTTGTAAGAAAGTGTTCGTTTGATGTGGTAAAGCTTTATGAAATCATCATCATCGTCATTGTTTAACATCTGCTTTCCATGCTGGCATGGGTTGGACAGTTTGACTGAGGACTGGCAAGCCAGAAGGATGCACTAGGCTCCAATCCGATCTGGCAATGTTTCTACAGCTGGATGTCCTTCCTAATGCCAACCACTCCAAGAGTGTAGTGGGTGCTTTTTACATGCCACTGGTCAGCCAGCACTGCATCAATCATGCTTGAATGGTGCTTTTTTACATGCCACTGGCACAGGAGCCAGTCAAGTGGCACTGGCATCGACCATGCTCGAATGGTGCTTTTTACATGCCACCAGCACAGGACCAGTCAGCCGGCACTGGCATCGACCATGCTTGAATGGTTGCTTTTTACG
>NC_068984.1:10608537-10611774 GCF_001194135.2 Octopus bimaculoides
CACTGGCACAGGAGCCAGTCAAGTGGCACTGGCATCGACCATGCTTGAATGGTGCTTTTTACATGCCACTGGCACAGGAGCCAGTCAAGTGGCACTGGCATCGACCATGCTCGAATGGTGCTTTTTACATGCCACCAGCACAGGACCAGTCAGCCGGCACTGGCATCGACCATGCTTGAATGGTTGCTTTTTACGTGCCCCTGGCACGGGACCAATCGGGTAATTGTGTCTTATGAGGCATTGTTAGTGGTTGTATGGTTTGTGAGGAGTAAAGAAGTACTGGTGTGTTGTGAGTTAGTATGTTAAATTGTGGATAGCTACGAAACAGTGTTGGAATGTTGCATAATTGTGTCTGTGTGTTGTATAGTTGTGAGACGATGATGATGTGGGAATAAAGTTTTATAAAACTGCCTCCTTGTCTATCTGTTTTTAGAATTATTAGACAGAGTAAAATTAATGAATTGTTCATCTTACCATTTTGTAATTTAATAATTAGCAAGACTCTCAGATAATACTGTCCAATGTACTTTACAAATGGGAATTAATTAGAGGAAACCTAATCATTTTTTTTCCTTATATTCATTTTATTTATTTTTTTTTTCATGAACCTGATACAAATAACAGGGGCTTACAATGAAAAATACCAACCAAAATAACCCATATACATACATATATATATATATATATATATATATATATATATATATACACATACACACACACACACACACACACACACATATGGTTGAACATTCTTTCTATACAAAATAGAAAGTACATCTATGGAAATCAAATTAGAGAGGGGGGTGGTTAGCTGAGTTTGTTGGTTATTGATATATATCGACACTTTGAGTAGTGCACAGATAGAACCAAATCTGTAAACAACCCAATGAATTGTTGAGATTCTACCATTGTTCTCTTCCACCATCACAAAATGTAAAAAAAAATCAATCTGTTTTTGAAGCCATGATATCATGATGATTAGGTATAAACACACGCATACACATACACGTGTGTGTGTGTGTATAGATAGAAACGCATAGATGTCAGATTTAAATCTGAAGAGAGCTTTCATTTGCTTGTTCTTTACTCCTGATCAATCCATGGGACTTCAAAATTGATATTTTGTAGTAATTCTTGTTAATCTGCTATTTGTTATTCCATGCAGGATTTCTTGGACTTTTTGAGAATAACATGAAAATACTTATTGATTTTCTTCTTGATAAACAGCAATCGCAATAAAGTTCGAAAATCCTTGGGGAAATGATATTATTAAATTTATCAATGATTTTTAACACTTCACCTTTCATGTTTTGGTTTAATGAAAAGAAATCTCTCAGTGAAGACAGAAATATTTTATCTCAGTTTGACACTGACAAATTCCTTATAAGTTCACGTATTTAAAACTTTAACTTTATTTATCACTTTACTCCAACTGTAATATTGCTGAAGACTAGGTCCTTGAATTGGATCCTACTTTTTGTTATGTTTTACTGTATTTATACCAGTGTTGCATAACCAGCCCATTTAAAAGTACCCTTGAATCATCGGGCAATACACTGCACTTGAAAGAGACCTATTGAGTCAAGTAAAATCAAAATCAAATCAAGATCAAAATCAAAATGGAAATTGTAGTTGTGGTTGATGCCAATGCTGCCTGACTGGCACCCCTGCTGGTAGCACATAAAAAGCACCATTCAAGCAAGGGTCGATGCCAGTACCACCTGACTGGCTCCCCGTGCCAGTGGTACATAATAAGCACCGTCCGAATGTGGTCGATACCAGTGCCACCTGACTGGCCTCTGTGCCGGTGGCATGTAAAAAGCACCATTCAAACGAGGGTTGATGCCAGTGCCACCTGACTGGCCTCTGTGCCGGTGGCATGTAAAAAGCACCATTCAAACGAGGGTTGATGCCAGTACCACCTGACTGGCTCCCAGTGCCGGTGGCACGTAAAAAGCACCTTCCGAACATGGTTGATGCCAGTGCCACCTGACTGGCTCCTGTGCTGGTGATACATAAAAAGCACCCACTACACTCTTGGAGTGGCACATTGGGCAAGTGTCTTTTACTGTAGTCTCGGGCTGACCAAAGCCTTGTGAGTGGATTTGGTAGACGGAACCTGAAAGAAGCCCATCATATATGTGTGTATATATATACATATATATATATATGTATGTGTGTGTGTATATGTTTGTGTGTCTGTGTTTGTTCCCCAACGTCGCTTGAGAACTAATGCTGTTGTGTTTACGTCTCCGTAACTTAGCGGTTGGGCAAAAGAGACCCAATAGAATAAGTACAAGGCTTGCAAAAAATAAGTCCTGGGGTTGATTTGCTTGACTAAAGGCGGTGCTCTAGCATGGCCACAGTCAAATGACTGAAACAAGTAAAAGAATAAAAGAAAGTTGTTCTTAGCTTCAAGCAATTTCTGCAAGCATTCTGTTCTTAACATTTATGCTAATACAAATAAAAGTTTGAAAATGCTCGTGGGCCAAATCAATAATCGGTCCAATAGAATTAGTTGAAGAGCCGGTGGTTTGTATCTCATTGTCGTCACTATATTGTATCTAGATTGAAGTTGCTATCTATAGAGCAGCCAAGATTATTATCTGTTTAGGAAGTAGTTGAAATTTGAGATTGGTTCTGTGTTCAAAGTCTGGATTCACAGACAGGTTCATAACATAACATGGGCATATGGCGTAGTGGTTAAGGGTGTGGGCTGCTAACCCCAAGATTCTGAGTTCAATTCCAAGCAGTGACATGAATAATAATAATGATGATAATAACAATAATAATAATAATAATAATAATAATAATAATGAAAAATACCTTAAGAATGAGAACCCAGGTTCGAAATTTCCCCAAGACACCTGATGAAGGCTTGTAGGGCATATCAGCTGAAACACGTTAACAACAAACAAGATGAGGACAAATATCTGTCAAATGTAAATTATGTGAATAAAGTACATAATTCCTCATCTTTTAAATATAGAACTGTATTATCAATTCTTTTATTCTTTTACTTGTTTCAGTCGTGTGACTGTGGCCATGCTGGTGCACCACCTTTAGTCCAACAAATCGACCCCAGGACTTATTCTTTGTAAGCCTAGTACTTATTCTATTGGTTCTCTTTTGTCGAACTGCTAAGTGACTGGGACGTAAACACACCAGCATCGGTTGTCAAATGATGCTGTGGGGACAAACACATATACACACACACACACACACACACACACA
>NC_068984.1:10612404-10613167 GCF_001194135.2 Octopus bimaculoides
GGGGGGGGGGGAGGTGGTATATATAATTGTGCGTGTGATATGCTTACATGTATATGCTATTACCTTTCAGAAAGAAACACAGCTGAGTATTTCTAGTAATTCCAAACTTCCTGTACCCAAAATAAGTTGTTTTCTTGTAAGCATTACCTGACAAGCTCTTGACAAGAATCAGAATGAAGGAACGGAGATGAAGAAGGCATGTGGTTAAATATAGACAAGCACTGTTAAAAATAAAACTGCTCTGTACAAGCTAAACGTTTTGTTGGTGGTGTTTTGCACCAGGTCATCCTTGATCCGGTAGACCTGTGATCAAAAATATTCTAGCTTCTTTGATCGTGCTGTCATGAGGAGGAGTGATGACTTGATGCGGGTGCTGCGGTTGGAGGAATCGGTGGAAAGGGTAAGGCTGGCAAGGGTGAATGGAGTGTGGGGGTATGGTCATGTGCTGAGGAGGGATGAGGAGCATGTTTTGAGGAGGGTGCTTGAGTTTGAGGTAAATGGACCCTGAAAGCGAGGTAGACCGAGGAAAATGTGGAGGGGGAGATTTGGAGGGTCAGCTTGAGAATGGAGGACGTCCAAAACTAGGCAAGAAGGCGAGGTGGCATAAGGGGGGTTGTGGTGGCACTGAGGTAGATCTGGCCATCCCTGTTAACGAGGACAAAACCCAGATTTAAAACACTAGATGATGATGATGATGATTTAATCATCTTGCCTTTTATTCTAAGACCACACTATGTATTTAGGACTAATGTCCCCCCCCCCC
>NC_068984.1:10614641-10622253 GCF_001194135.2 Octopus bimaculoides
TTTTTTTTTTTTTTTTTATCAGGTACTGAGCCAGTTAACATTTATGTTATTTTACATTTTATCAGTGTTTTGATTTCTTTTGTTGTAAAACCTTACTTTTAGAAGGAAACGAGCTGATAACCTTTAAAAACCTTTCTACAAACCTTGTTATCTTTCTTCAAGAATGAATTATGTTTCTGTGTGTGAAGTTGTAAAGTTTCTTTACAGGTACCTTGTGGTGATGATATATCGCCAGATAAATACAATCTCAATTTCTCAATAGAATTAACCCAACTCCTTTGATCACTCAACTCATCACCACAAATTATCATCTTGTATAATTATTTGTACTTTTAAGTTATCAATTACCCTTGATTACTTAATTGTACAATTTTAAGAAACAAAAATTTAATTTGATTGTGTCTCATAGGACCTGTGAAAGCTATGCTAATGAACGCATGGTATTGACTTTGTTTTTTTTTTGTTTTCTTTTCCCCTATATGTTATCAATATAAATTGAAGTATTGAACATGTTCCTTACTCATTGTCATATATAACCACTGTGTTTTAGGACACCAGGCACCAACTGACTGCTATTTAAGCATAATAAGATCTTGTGGAATCGGTTACTGGAGACAATCTTGTTTAGGCAATGCATCTAATTGGCCGGGTGAGTGTCACTTGCACCTGAAGTTACAGCAACAATTCTTAGCATGATTTTGTTTGCTAAATCTGACCCTGGCAATTGTTTTTGTGTTCGAAAATCTCTATGCTACGTTTGTTTTGGCTGCCACCTTTTGATGTATGACTTACCAGCAGAGTTTGAAGCTTCATGGTAGATTACTTTCCTACTAAAATTACCAGTTTTATGTCAGATACAAATTAACCTAACCTACATCACATTATATATATATATATATATACACATACGCACACATGTATATCTTTGTGTCAGATATAGAATATCGTCTGTCAAGATCTCTCTCTCCCTATCTCTCTCTATCTATCTATCTATCTATCTATCTATCTATCTATCATTCTGTAGGATTTTCCTTTTGGCTGTGAGAAATTTTTTGTGAAGAATTCATAGGTAATAGAGTGAACAATAAATAAAACATGTCAAGGAGATTTCTAGTAAAATAACTAAATAGACACACACACACACAAGCACAAAACTCTGTGTTTTCCTCCTCCCCCCTCCCCCTTGCCCTTCTCTGTCAAGTGTACATTTATTATATTGCTTCCATTTATTACAATGTTTTAGGAATTAAGTACTCACACAGCAGCAGATTCCTCTTGAATAAACTAAGTTTCACCCACCGGAAACGATGCGTATGTTTATACATAAACGTTTTGGTATATCATCCTGTGGATGTTCTTGTAATTGGTGTCTGATTTGCATCAGTGCCCAAAGAACTGATCTATCAATACATTTACTTTCTTCCTGGCAACATGTTGTCACAGTAGAACTGTTCGCTATGCTGATTAAAAGAAGTTTACTCAAGCAATCGTAGTGTAAAAGCACGAGGAAGAATTTGTAACCATTTAAACATGAAATAAATCTTCTTCTAAAAGAGTTTGAAAACAAAGAAAGCATGAATAAATATCTACATTTGATTTTGAATCCAGCTGTATAATTTTTCCAGATTCTATATTATTTGTCTACAAGAACAAAGAATGTCAGAATAATAGTGTTCTCTATAGAGATACCGTTTTACTTTCAATATATATATATTATTTTTTCCATTTACCCATACCATTACTTGGTAATTATTTTACCTTGATCTTAGACACAGCCATATCAATCAGCTTCTAAACTGAAGGAACTTTTCTCCATTCCATGCTGATTTTTGCTGCGAGTTGTTATCAATTGTTCTCTCACTAATTCTTTGGTAGTTAAGCTAAATGGTGCATCAGGAGATGAAGGATCTTAAAAACTCCTTTGCCATAAATATTTCTGTGTCTGATCTACAAACCAACTAAAACAACTGGCAGGTTTGTTTCATTCATGAATTCTAGTTCTCAAAAACTAAATCAGTCCTGTAACTGGCACTCTGTCTTATCTGTCCGTCTGTCTCTTTCTCTCTCTTATACGCGCACACACACACACACACACACACACACACACACACACACACACACACACACACACACACACACACTCCTCTAGTGTCACTCTCACTCATCTCTGTTTCTAATCTTCTGTTCCTCATTCTCTGCTCTGCACTCACTCCCTCTTGCTATATAAGAAATACCTTGTTTATAATGTTCCCTGAAAGGCATGAACATCACAACTCCTGACTACATGTGAATGCTCTACTAGCAAAAACTCAAAAGCTCAGATCTTTGTCACTAATACTCATAACAAAAGCATGAATGTTTTTCTTTTCTTTTTTATCCTCTCCTCACAGTTGAAGTGAAGGTGCATGGCCTAATGGTTAGGGTGTTGTACTCTTAATCACAAAGTTGTGGTTTCAAATCCCTGACCAGGTGGCGCATTGTGTCCTTGAGCAAAGCACTTCATTTCACATTGCCCCAGTTCACTCAACTGTAAAGGAGTAATCCTGTGACTGTCTGGAGTCCTGTTTAAGAGGAATGTTGTAATCTCAACCACTAATACTCTATGAAAGCCAGGCAAGCAACTCAAGATGGTACTTTACCCTTTACCTATCAACCAAAGTACTCTATCCCAATGCAAGAACTTCGCATCTTGTCTTTATTCAAAGAAAAATATCTACAGACCAGATTCTGTAAGCAATCATTCCATTCTCTGCCAATCTATTGCAAACTGTTTCTAATATTATTATGTGGTCGTCAAGGTAATGACAAGAGACAGACCTCTGGAGATATGCTGTGATTGAAAAAGTGAGATCGCAGCCATAGCCTATACCAATGTCGCATAACCAACCCATTTAAAAAGTACCTTTGAATTGTCGGGTGACATGCCATGCTTGAGGGGACCTATTGAGTCAAGTAAAATCAAAATCAAATCAAATCAAATCAAATCACAATTAAATGGAAATTGTAGTTGTGGCCGATGCCAGTGCCAACTGACTGGCTTCCGTGCTGGTGGCATGCAGTAAGCACCATTCATGCATGGGTCATTGCCAGTACTGCCCGACTGGCTTGCCGTGCCAGTGGAACGTAAAAAGCACCATCTGAACGTGGTCAATGCCAGCCACCCCCCGACCCCGACTGACTCCTGTGCCGGTAGCACGTAAAAAGCACCATTCAAATGCGGCTGATGCCAGTGCTGCCTGACTGGCTCCCATGCCGGTGGCATGTAAAAAGCACTCACTACACTCTCAGAGTGGTTGGTGTTAGGAAGGGCATCCAGCTGTAAAAACTTTGCCAGACCAGCTTGGAGCCTGGTGCGGCCTCCTGGCTTGCCAGTCCTCAGTCAAACCGTCCAACCCATGCCAGCATGGAAAACAGACATTAAACGATGATGATGATGATGATGAATAAATTATTATAATGTGCTTGACATGTAAAATAATAGTTCCATTTGTTTACTAATTACAATACTCGTTACCTTGTAACCTCACTGACCTGTATAACGACTAACAAACATCGTTGACAGAAGCAGAATCAGCCGACCGACCCCTTCCCCCTATCCCATCCCACTATATCTATATTTACCTCTTCCATTAACTTAACTTACTAAAACATTGGATGCCATTCTTCATTTATATTTGTGACCATGTCTTCGAAATTTCATTGATTTTTCTCTCTGATGATGTGTTAATTATTAGAATGTGTTGTGATTGCATGCACTGAAGTTGATTAAAATCGATAAATTAATTTTTGTTTTTTGTTTTTTTGTTTCTTTATTTATATTATGTTATTCAATTGTCTGGTTTGTTATTATTGTTATCATCATCATCATCATGATCATTATTAAAATCATCTCTATCGTCATCACCATCATCACCATCATCATCATCATCATCATCATCATCATCATCATTATCAGTAGTTGTTTGTTTGTTTAGTATATTTCTCTACCCCAAAATTGAAGTTTCTGAATATTACTTATTGATTAGTATTTCCATGATAATTGTTTGTATTCTGTTATTTTATTTTATTCTATTTTATCATTTTTCTTTTTTGTGTGTGTTTGTGTATTTGTTTTTTTAAGTTGATGCAAATTATTCTGTGATGTATCACATTAGACTATGCTCTGCCGCAGTGTACAAAGGAATGGTATATTATAAATTATAATACACATTTATAGTGTAATACATACCACATGATATCACACACTACACATCTCCACTACGTTCCACACTGCATCACATATTTGCTTCACACTACACTACTCTAACTAATTAAAAGAGAATGCTCCTATGTGGTTGCTTGACCCAATAGTAATAAAAAAGCAAGTTAATTCCCTTGGATATCACTCTTTAGGTTTTAACTCTTTAGCATTCAGATTACTCTGTCAAATCTAATGCTTCATTATTCACATTGTTTTGAATTAATCATGTATTATCTTGTGGCTTTGAGATTTCAATGGTGTGATTGTTGTATTTTCTGAATGACATTGTAGGGCAGGTACGACAGATTGGATGTGGCTGGTTTGAATATAAAACAAATGTAATATTTGGGCCGGATATGGTCAGTTTAAATGTTAAAGTGTTAAAGGATAAAGAAATAACGTTGATCATTGCGATTCAGTGTGGACGGTCACCATCGTCAGCATCATCACCACTGCTTAACTCTTTAGCATTTAAACTGGACATAACCAACCTAAATATTCTATGTTTTATGTTCAAGCCAGCTAGATCCAGCCTTTCACACTACCATACAATGTCATTTTAAAAGGAAACAATGGGAGGGACACATGCACACACACACACACACGTGTGTGTGTATATATATATATATATATATGTGTGCAACCTTCGACAGAGTAACAGTTATATATACAACTTGAACAGACATACATATCAGTGCATAAACATAGGTTCACATGTACATACACATATATACACACAGACACGTCTACACACTTCCATACCTGAATGCTCATATACATACATTAGTACATACGTACATACATGTGTATAGGCATGCACACATGCATACTCATGTACACATACATGCACACGTACATACATATGTCTGTCCTTGTTTGTCCCCTCTATGTTTAGCCCCTTGTGGGCATTAAAGAAATAAGAAACATTAGCACACCAGGAAAAACTACTTTGCAGCATTTCATCTGTCTTCGTGTTCTGAGTTCAAATACCACCAGGGTCCTTTGCTTTTCATCCTTCAGGGGCGATAAAATGAGCACTACTTGAGCACTGGGGTCAACTTAACTCACTTAGCCCCTCCTCCAAAATTTCTGGCCTTGTGACAAAATTTTGAAACCATTACTTTGAAAATGATGAAGAATTTAGTAAGATAACTGCCATTTTTTAAGCTGATATCTGTTAAATGTATGTGTGTGTGTGTGTGTGTGTGTGTGTAACACATGTTATATAGATTAACATGAAATTCAAATGGAAGATTTTTATTCAGATCCCCTTAAACCAAAGTGTGGTCTCAGGTGAGTTGATATCAAAGGAGCTAAATATATAAATCCCCAAAACGGAATATGGTCATAGCTTGATCAGTTTTAATCATAGAATTAATGGACCAGCACTAACCTGGGTCTAAAAAGCAACATTACCCTGTAAGATACAGCTATGTGATATCTGGTGATATCTGGATACATAATGCTTTGTATTTACATAATTTTGTTTTGTATTAGCATAATTTTATACATAATGATTTTGTGCTACCTTCTCAGAGATCCTCAGTAAAAATATGTTGTAGCCATTTGGTTGTGTATTTGAGATGTGTGTAATTTTACACACTTCAGTTAACCTGGCCATCTGGGATATACATCAGATCATTTGATGGTGTTGTCTGAATATAGGTTGATGTTAGTTCCTCAAGAGGTCTTTGAACTATTCATGTTTACATCTCTTCTCCTTTGTGTGTTTTTGTCATTAGACTGTGGCCATGCTGGGGCACCACATTGAAGAATTTTTGTTGAATCAATTGACCTTGGTGCTTTTTCTTTTTAAATCTGGTAATTATTTTATTGGTGTATTTTGCTGAACCACTATGTTACGGAGACATAAACAAAACAACACCAGTTGTCAAGCAATGGGTAGGGGACAAACACACACACACACACACACACAATGACAGACAGACACATACACACAATGACAGACACACACACACACAATGATAGACACACACATGGGTACCAGACTTAAAATAAGTTCTGGTGTTGATATGATTGACTAAACCCTTCTAAGCTCTGCCCCAGCATGGCCACGATCTAATGACTGAAACCAGTAACAGAACGAAAGAATATGTTTGCTTTGTCAGTACCGCCGGACTGGCCCTCGGAGTGGTTGGTGTTAGAAAGAGCATCCAGCTGTAGAAACTCTGCCAGATTAGATTGGAGAGCCTGGTGTAGCCATCTGGTTCACCAGTCCCCAGTCAAATCGTCTAACTCATGCTAGCATGGAAAGTGGATGTTAAACAACAATGATGATGATGATGATCTAGGAGTATTCACCAAAAACATCAACTACAACCAAGACTGATATCTTTAATGGCCAGCTGCTCTTTCTACTCACATGTCTGCTGCCTTTCATAAATGGTAATAATATACAGTAACATCCAACAGAACCATTATCTTAAATTACAGGATCTTACTTTACTGTTATTACACAGCAAATTAGATTGAAAGTGACTGTGTAATCCTGACTGGCAGAGGCTTACAAAACCAGGGCTGTTTATGAGTTCATTAGTCTTCTGCTAATAGTTGTTGTTGTTGATATTGTTTAGCTCCTAGCCAGCAATGACTGAGTAGACTTATGATTTAAGATCTTCCAACTTTGACCACCCTGTCATTTTTCAGATTAGTATATCATCATCATCGTCATCATTTAACATCCCATTTTCCATGCTAGCATGGGTTGGATGATTTGACAAGAACAAATGAGCCAGAGGGCTGCACCAAGTTCTGTTTCTGCCTTGGCTTGGTCTCTACAGCTGGATACCTTTTCTAATGCCAGTCACTTTACTTAGTGTACTCGTTGCTTTTTAAGTGGTACCAGCATCGGTGAGGTCACCAAGTACCCGCAAGATAAGATCTCCTCAAATGAGTTGCATATAGAATGGAGGGATAAAAAACTGTGATAGGGGGAGAACGTCTTTCCTTCTTTATGGCATTAAAATATGATAAAAAGCACCCACTACACTCTCGGAGTGGTTGGCATTAGGAAGGGCATCCAGCTGTAGAAACATTGCCAGATCAGATTGGGGCCTGGTGCAGCCTCCTGGCTTTCCCGACGACCCCAGTTGAACCATCCAACCCATGCCAGCATGGAAAACGGACGTTAAACAATGATGATAATGAATTGGTACTTCTGTTTTTTATTGACCCCCAAAACAATGATAGGCATGGTTGACCTCAGTGGGATTTGAACTCAGGGTGCAGAGTCAGAACAGATATCACAAGGTGTTCTGTTTGAAGATCTAATGACTCTACCAGCTCATCACTGTCGTAGCGTTGGAGTGACTGAGGCTTTGTCAGTGAATTTGGAAGACAGAAACTGTACAG
>NC_068984.1:10622370-10628715 GCF_001194135.2 Octopus bimaculoides
TGCTTAGCGGTATTTCATCTGCCGTTACGTTCTGAGTTCAAATTCCGCCGAGATCGACTTTGCCTTTCATCCTTTCGGGGTCGATAAATTAAGTACCAGTTATGCACTGGGGTCGGTGTAATCGACTTAATCCCTTTGTCTGTCCTTGTTTGTCTCCTCTATGTTTAGCCCCTTGTGGGCAGTAAAGCAATAAGAAACTGTACAGAAGCCTGTCATGTGTAAACATGTGAGAGAGAGAAAGTGTGTGTGTGTGTGTGTGTGTGTGCTATTTCAAGCAAACTGAGCAACAGTGAAGAGACTCCTTTATTGACTCAAGTTTATGAGAGTCAAAGTTCCTTCTCAATATAATATTAGTCTACTGGGTTTTTTTTAACTAACATACATTCATCACCTTAATATCCATTCTCTACACTTACGTGGATTGAGACCATGAATAATGCAAAATCTTTGCAGTTGACCAACTCCTGTGTTTGGCCATGTTCTACTTTAAACCGCTCTGTGGTATATAATACAGAACTGTATCTATCAATATTATATTGTATCACATCACGTTATATATACTTTTGTTATGACCTGTTTGAAATGGTAGCCAAACATCGCTTAAATCACACTGAGACATGTTAGAAAACTGGAAGGGCACATTAGCATATGAAGTTCAGGACACACACCAAAAAAAAAAAAACAATGAAGAAAAACAGGGCAGTCATGGCTGAACACCTTTCAAGATATCTTCCTTATCAGATGCTCAACAACAACAGCAGCACCACCAGCAGCAGCAGCTTGCTAATATTATTCAACATCACACTGTCTGTTTCCCAGATTATATTATTCTTTGACACACCTGCCACTCGACACTGCTGTTCCACCACTGTACTGCTCTACCACTAAACTGTACCTGCACCAACAAACCTCTTATCTTACATTTTAAAAGAAGGCCATCCAGCTAACTGGCAAAGAATAGCTCCTCAGCACACTGTAACCACTAGCTATGCTACAGGTATGTTACAGGTATGTCTTCTGCTGGTGCTGGTGCTGGTGCTACTGTAACACAGTTGGTTGGAAATGTGTATCACATTTTTCCATGTTCACCTGATATATCTGTTTCTCCTCTGCTTGCCAACTTTGTAATGTATCACACCCTATACTTGACACTAAACACATTTTCCCTAATCATTATTATAGGTAAATGTTTGGCTGTGTGGTTAAGAAGCTGGCTTCCCAGCCATATGGTTTTGGGTTCAGTCCTACTGTGCAACACCTTGGGCAAATATCTTTTACTATTATCCAAGCTGACCAAAAGCCTTGTCAGTGGATTTGGCAGATGAGAACTGAAAGGAGCACATTGTATACCAGATCCATCCACAAGGCTTTGGTCAACCTGGGTCTATGAAAGAAGACACTTGCCCAAGGTGCCACACAGTGGGACTGAACCAAAGATCACATGCTTAGGAAGCAAACCTCTTAACCATACAGCCATGCTTTGTGGCTCTTAAACAACACAATTTATATCATAACATTTATATTAATTAAGCATTGTTATCAACATAAATCTAATGAAAATGGTGAGAATAATGGTAACGAATTTTTCTACCTAAAACAGCTTCCCTGTTGGAATCTCTGAAATTCCTCCTGGAATTCTGATTGAAGTGCTAAATGGTAAATGTAGTAGTAGCACTAAGCTCATAGAAAACTATAACAGTTTATCATTTAGTATAGAATTTATAGAATATTTGCAACAAATTACAGAATTTGGCAGAGAAGAATCAGATAATTATTTACTATAGACAATCTGTGTAAAACTTCTATTATCTCTGTGATGATGAATGTGTATTTAGAGAAGGGGAGAGATGGAGAACTGTTTTGGTAAATGGGAATTAGGCGACCATATTTAGATTCTTAATTAGAATGTCTTCAATATGCTATTTGGGAAATATTATTAGGTGGGGATTGTACTTATCAAGTCTTTACATTTAGTTCAAATCCTGCCAGGAAGAACTTTTCCTTCCATGCTTCCAGGCTCTGTAAACTATGAAGCAGACATTCAGTGGAGTCAACTCAGTCGAGCTTGCCTGATTGCTTTAAATTTGTGGCTTTGTGCCAATATAAGGAATTACTATTGGTTGTAGTTAAATGGTAAAAATGCTAGTGAACCAGACTAAATGCTTTACACTTGTTGGCTTTTCCCCCTTCTAGATATTAATTGATTTTTTTGGGGGGTGGGGGTCAATAGAATAAATACCAGCCATGTACGGATGGTGATTTAACCAACTAGATCTTTTCTATGGCCACATTACAATATAAGTAGTCATTACCCTTTTTCCCTAAATTCCTAGCCTTTTGCCAAAATTTGAAACAATTACTAATGGGGTGGCATGCTGGCAGAATTGATGCTGTGCCAGAGAAAGTGTATAGTGGCATTTCTTGTGGCCCTATGGTTTTCAGTTCAAATTCCATTGAGGTCGATTTTGCCATTCATCCTTTTTGGGGCTGATTAAAAAAAATCCCAATTGGACTGCTAGATTGGTGTAATCGACTTAGCACTAACCTCATAAGTTGCAGGCTTTGTGCCAAAATTTGAAACCTTTGCTCTTCGTCCTTTTGAGGTTAATGAAATTGGTGCCAAATAAACACTGAGGTTGATGTTATGGACTAGACCCCCCCTCCCCTAAGATTGCTGGCCTTGTGCCAGAATTATTATTATTATTATTATTATTATTATTATTAGAATGAGTGAACTGGCAGAATCATTAGCACACCGAACAATTAATTAATTAAGGGAAGACTAACACCTCAGATGTAGGAAAACATTCCTAAATTGAAGATGCTCTCACTCGGCGGGAATAAAACCCAAGCAAACCAAATATGGCAGACATCAAGAACAATGTTAGTTCTATCAAAAAACATAATATTCAAATTTCCACATTATTTATTCATAACCTAATTCATCATCATCATCATCCAGTGTTTTAAATCTGGGTTTTGTCCCTGTTAATGGGGGTGGCTGGATTTACCTCAATGCCATATCAACCGAGGTAGGCAGGTGCAGCTCACCCCAACCTTTGGGCTGGCTGGTGCCCATTCTCCTTTGCTATCATGAGGTTTTTTTGGAGCTGGATTTTCTACGAGGAGCATGCCCTTGCTTACCCTCAACCTCAGTTTCTAGACATGAATAGTCCCGAGACCAAGGCCTCCACCATGATTTTTAAGAAATGTGGTGGAAAACTAACTCAGGAAGGTAGGGATGCTACTCCCTGAGACCCCTTTTGGAGCTCCCTACCTAATTATAAATTCAAAATGGCCACCAGATGACCAACAAGGCAAACACACCCTTATTTTAGGTCAGTTTTTCTACCAAACTGTCAAAGATAATATGCTCTAACTTGGAATGCCAACAGATTGGGGGTACAGACTAGATGCTGAATCAAAGACATTGATAAAGTTGGCCTAGATTTCGTTGTGGGGGTCGCTCAAAAGAAGAAAGTGAACGTGGACTTCCACAAGATTTGAACTAAGACTGAAGAGAGCCAGAGGAAATGTTGCAAAGCTTTTTGTCAAATGCACTAGCAATTCTGCAAGCTTGCCACTCTAATAATGATCCTTTCTACTATAGGCACAAAGCCTGAAAAGTAAAACAAGGGAATCTAGCACCCCCACTCAGCTCAAAACAATATCTGTATATCGCGATTTCCAGATTTATTTCCCTTCATCAGCACAGAATAATTGTTCAGCTAGAGGTGGCGCTGCCAAATTCCCGCTCGAAATATATAGTTTTCAAAGTGACAACTAGTCACTGATCTATAAATTAGAAAATTACTATTTTTTTAAATCACACAACAAGAGATATTCAGCAACAGTACTTTGGAATAAAGATTATTTGCCAACATAACATAGCAGTCCTGGTTTAGGACGAATATTGCTGTAATTTAGCCCCAGGAGATATGTTATGTTGACAAATAATCTTTACTCCAAAGTACTATTGCTGAATATCTCTCGTTGTGAGATTTACAAACAGTAATTTTCTAAAGCAACACTAGTAGTAGTAATATCCTTTGTAATTTAAACTCGCTCGAGACTTCACTCAATCACCAAACAATGAGGAATGTCATTATAAAGATAAAAATGCAAAATAAAATACAAAACAACAGACAAACAAAATAACTCATTCTTATCTCTAATCGATAGTTATACCTGATCAGAGTTGTACCTGATTAAACATTTTAGTTGCTACCTCATAACATCACCACCGCTGCCACCACCACCGCCATACTTTGACAATCTCAAAGCTTAAATTTTAGGAAATCCTCATTCCACCTATTTGTGTTTTATCTTTGATGTTGAGAGTAACCCGACACCTCGATGCCAGTGCCATTTCTAAGTTCAGGAAATCTTCTTCCTGTTTGCCATTAATTACTCTTACAGACACACCCGATCTCGTTAGTTAGTTTACTGAGGTGTAGTTTACAGCATGTCTTCGTGTATGAATCTAGTCCCACCCGTCACCACCTCCACCCTGCATGGTTTCAACATTTAATCTTGTTACCAGGAAAGGAAAAACTGAAATAATGTAGATATCGTCACTAGAGTTATTATTTTCTGTAGATGCAGGCATGGCTGTGTGGTTAAGAAGTTTGCTTCCCAACCATGTGGTTCCAGGTTCAGTCCCACTGAATGGCACATTGGGCAAATTAGTCGTAGGCTAACCAAAGCCTTATGTGTGGAATTGGTAGATGGAAACTGAAGAGGTTGGTCTTGTATATATATATAATATGCATGTGTGTGTATATATATATATATATATATATATATACACAGAGAGAGAGAGAGAGAGAGAGAGCATGTATGTTAGAAGTGGTGTACAGATATTGTATAATAAGTAAAAAGAGGCAGCTAGAATACAATATTGGATAATCCTTTATTAGCGCTTTCATTTGTTTATGAACGGTTTGACTGAGGACTGGTGGGCCAGAGGCTGCACCATGCTCAATCTGATCTCGCAAAGTTTCTACAACTGGGTGCCCTTTCTAATGCCAACCACTCCGAGAGTGTAGTGGGTGCTTTTACATGCCGCTGGCAAGAGGGCCAGTCAGGCGGTTCTGGCAACGACCATATATATATATATATATATATATATAAGAGCTTAGAAAATAGATATTTTTGATATTATTTATTCACCATTATACACGTTTCATTTGTTAATAGTAGTTATAAAATTGTACATGTAGGAGAAACCTGTACGATGTTCCCTATCAGACATTCTTCAGACAGGGAATCAAATAATACATGTACAATTTTGTAACTCCTATTAGCAAATGAAACACATGTAATGGTGAATAAATATTACCAAAAATAATTTTTTCCCAATCACTTGTTTTGATATGTAATTATTCTGCAAAAAAAAAAAATATATATTCCAGTATTTTTAACTCTTATGTATACCTCGCACAAATATAACGTCCGCATATGATCTTGGAGTACTGCAATAAGCAGACGTACTTCTGTAGAACAAGATAACCCTATCCACATAATACATATATGCTTTCAAAATATTATCATTTCATTTGACTTCATTATCATAATTTATGACTTGATGTCAGTATGAACTTGCCTCATTATCATAATTTATGTGACTTGATACCAGTACAAACTTGTCTGTCTTGACTCCACCCATTGATTTGGAGTTGTTTGTTATATTTGACTTGAGCTGAAGATTTTGGTAACATGTATCGCTTTTGAGGATAATATGAAAAATATATATATGTGTGTTCTTGTCTTGACGGTACATGATAGGTCTAAACCAGCATCACCACCTCCATACATACAGTGTTCCTCATTGGCAGTCTTGCTTGTAGACATGTCCAGCCATGAGGAAATAGTACTCTGCTTGGAAATGGTTGAAGGTTGGAGACAGAAAGAGCATCCAGCTATAGAAAACCTGCCACAATGGTTTCTATCTGACCAATGCAAGCAAGAAAAAGTGGATATTTAAGAGGGATAGTGACCGGTGATTTTCTCCAACACTGTATGTACCGAATTTTATGTATTGATAAATAGGAATTACACTGATTGGTTTTAATCTTGTATTGGAATTTCATCAATGATTGGTTACTCTCTCTGGCTATTTACAGAGACACTTTTTATAAGCCTTGTATTACTAAGGGCTTAGTGTGTAATATATATGCAAATCAGTTCATGTGATTCACCTGTGAGCACCTGGTTTGATTAATAAATTACTGCTGCATTAACAATGTTTTATGCAAAGTCAGACTATTTATGTCTCAGCCTGTTACATACAGTGTTGGCAAATATATATATATATATATATATATATATATATATATATATATA
>NC_068984.1:10628725-10631895 GCF_001194135.2 Octopus bimaculoides
CAACCACATGGTTCCGGGTTCAGTCCCACTGCGTGGCACCTTGGGCAAGTGTCTTCTACTATAGCCTCGCGCCGACCAAAGCCTTGTGAGTGGATTTGGTAGACGGAAACTGAAAGAAGCCCATCATGTGTGTGTTTGTGTGCCTGTGTTTATCCCCACCTCCAACATCTCTTGACAACCGATGCTGGTGTGTTTACGTCCCTGTAACTTAGCGGTTCGGTAAAAGAGACCGATAGAATAAGTCCTGGGGTCGATTTGCTCGACTAAAAGCGGTGCTCCAGCATGGCTGCAGTCAAATGACTGAAACAAGTAACAGAGTAAAGAGTATATATATATATGTATATATATATATCTATCTATATATATATATATATATTCTGTGATACAGTATGAGGAGTTTACTGTACATCACCATCATCATCATCAGGTACAGATTGTGTGATTAAGAAGGCCACTTCTCAACCATGTGACTTTTGGTTCAGTGCCATTGCACAACACCTTGCACTAATGTCTTCTACTATAGTTCCATTGACCAATGCATTGTGAGTGGATTTGTAGATTTAGTAGATGGAAAGTGAAAGAAGCCCATTGTGTGTGTTTGGCATTAGGAAGGGCATCGAGCTATAGAAACCATGCCTGGTGCAACCCCTAAGCTTGTCAGCATGGACAATGGATGTTAAATGATATCACATTATTATTATTATTATTATTATTATTATTATTATTATTATTATTATATGGAAACTCAACTTATTTTGCTGGGTATGATGGAAAGTGTCAGCTGTCCACAGCCAGCAGACTAAGGTGACACTTGTTTACTGGTCATGCTTCAAGAACCCTGCGAAGAATTATTCCAGTTCCAAACAATGCAGATTTTTATAGGTGTTCTACCTTTACATTTCTACCTATTATTATTACACTCTAGCAATCTATAGAGGATTAGAGGAGGAAAAGTGCAACAATATATTCAGGGAAACTTTGGGCGTTGACGAAGATCAACTGACTGGTCTGTTCCGAAGGACTTTCGGGCCAGGGCCTATGGATAACTTCCAGAAGTCCCTTGCCTGGTAGTGCTACTGAGGGGTGCTGCCCTTTTGGGATAAACTTTACAGGCATGGAAGTGCTGTCATCCGGGCCTGCCCGAGGTGAACGCAGAGCAACGGACAAAATGTTTAACAGCATTTCTTCCAGCTTTTGCATTCTGAATTCAAATACCACCGAGGTTAACTTCGTTTTTCATCCTTTCCGGGTCAGTAAAAGTTAAAAGTACTGGTCAAGTATTGTATCAGCTGACCACCCCCTTCAAAACTGCTGCCTTTGTGCCTTAATTAGAAATCATTGTTATTATTAACATTATCTGTACTAGTTAGAAATAACAGCCAAATCTCCTTCAGATCACACCCTAACATGTTTTAAAAAGAAAGAACACATTGGATAAGAAAGTTCTGAATGTACTGTCTGGAAATAAGATGAGACAGTCATAGCTGGGATGTTTTAATCATAATAGCTCTGATCAATGCTGGCCCGGGGCTAAACATCTACATTTAGTTTTCTAACTTCCTTGCATGACATAACTCCATATTGAAAATTCTAAAAGAATTACAATGGCATTATATCTGTTTCTGCATTATGTATTTCTTGCATAAAAAGCCACATCTTTTGAAAGACAGCTTTCTCATTAAACTATAATAGTTCTTAAGTATTGAGGAAAATTTATTCACCGTCTTATTGTAGCTCATTACTTTGAAACTATTTTTCCTCTTCTAATTCTGTCGTAGCTATTTCTGAGTTAATTTCCCTCTTTAGTGGAAAATATAACCATGGTATGCATTAGTTTTCATTGAATTTTGAGCAGATGTTATTTATTATTGACTTCATTGTTGTAGATTGAGATAACGAATGAGTTGGCTGATTTGTTAGCACATTGGGCAAAATGCTGAGTGGCATTTCGTTAGTCCTTACATTCTGAGTTCAAATCCCAACGAGGTTGACTTTGCCTTTCATCCTTTCAGGGTCGATAAAATAAGGACTAGTCGAGCACTGGGGTTGATTTAATTGAGATAATTCAAGAATGATAATGTGATACTGAAAGCACAAGTTCCACGGGGCCAGACATAGTGCAAAGTTCATAGACAACAGGTGGACTTTTGCAGTTTCCGAATGGTATCCAAGAGATGAAAAACCGAACCCAGAACCATGTGGTTGGGAAGCAAGCTTCTTACCTCACAGACCCTCCTCTTTAGCTGTATTAAATTTACTTTCTGCCTTTATATATTCCTTTGTACCGAGTGAATATTTTGACAAGTTAACAATAGTTGGTCCTAGTTTAGATCTATTGCTATTGTTATTTACAACTTATGGTCTGTACTTTCATGGACAGATATAGGAATGATCTACTTAAGCAATTTGGGTTAAGATAGAAAAGAAGGGAGCAATGAAGACAGAATTGGAAGTGCATTGTAACCAGTGGTGTATAACAGCACCTGATGGTCTAGTCAATATGATAATGTATCTAGGACAACACTGTCAAAATGTCCTTTTTGAAAGATGGTAGGATGTGAATTAAGGGAGATTTGGTTCATTATTTTTAGCAGGGTAAACATCTGCACAAGAACCTCTCGCTTTGGTTTCAGAACAAATATATTTTTACTCTTTTACACATTTCAGTCATTTGACTGTAGCCATGTTGGAGCACTGCCTTTAGTCGAAGAAATCAACCTCGGGACTTATTTGTTGCAAGCCTAGTACTTATTCTGTTGGTCTCTTTTTCTGAACTGCTAAGTTTCAGGGACTTAAACACATTAACATCAGTTGTCAAGCGATGGTGGGAGGACATTCACATACACACATAAATATATATACATCTATGTTCCTCCCTATGCCTGTCATCTCTTATGTCCCTGCCGTAACACTTCACTTCCACACACACCAGCTAAATTTAATTCGCCCTTAGTCGAAAGACACCTGTTGTTATGTCCTGTCATTTCTATTTGTGTACCATTTCTCCGTTTTTTTTTCCATCCTTGTTTTCGTATACATTTGCTGCTTTCTCCCAAGGAATCTAGTGCTCTTAGCTTAGTTTTTCCTTCAGGCTGGCCAGATTGGAGCAATCTCGAGTATAATCAGCCGAAATTGCAGAGATAATCTGGAATTCGACTGAGGAAAGAAAA
>NC_068984.1:10632025-10634525 GCF_001194135.2 Octopus bimaculoides
TATATATATATATATATATATATATATGTACACACACACACACACACACACACATGACTGGCTTCTTTCACTTTCTGTCTACCAAATCCACTCACAAGGCTTTGGTTGGCCTGAGGCTATAGTGGAAGACACTTGCCCAAGCTATCACGCAGTTGAACTGAACCTGGAACCATGTGGTTGGGAAACATGCTTCTTACCACATAGCCACACCTCTTTGGTTAGGTTAAATTTACTTTCCACCTTTATATATATTCCTTTGTATTGAGTGAATATTTTGACAAATTAACAATAGTTCATCTGAGTTTAAATCTATTGCTGTTGTTATATATATCTCACGGTCTGTACTTTCATAGACAGATATCGGAAACAATTAGCTTCTAATGAAGGGAATTTATCATTGGTATTTGAGAGTTAAACATGACACCAGACTGAAATTTCCTGTTTAGACAGATTTACTGTTGTTTTTGATTTGCCAGATCCTGTTATTAGTTTAACCCTTCAACTGCAGTAATTCTGACATCAGCAATCTCACAATCTGGTGTGAATATTTTAATTACTTCCATTAGGTCAAAGAGTAGAAAGTTTCTACTGTGTTATATGAAACTTTAATTGTCACGTAATTTGAATCACAGCTTGTAATGCAAGGCTCTCCTTTCTGCAGTGTGAATGCTGGACAATATAGTGTCCTACCACAGAACTTAAATTTGATATCGAAAAGATTTTTACTTTTTGTCTTTAAAAAAATTCTGGTTCAAAATAAGTCCAAATTTTTAAATATAATAGATATATAGGTGCAGGAGTGGCTGTGTGGTAAGTAGCTTGCTTACCAACCACATGGTTCCAGATTCAGTCCCACTGCATGGAACCTTGGGCAAGTGTCTTCTATTATAAGCCTTGAGCCAACCAAAGCCTTGTGAGTGGATTTGGTAGATGGAAATGGAAAGAAGCCTGTTGTGTGTGTGTGTGTGTGTGTGTGTCTATATATATATATATATATATATATATATTAGAAGGTTTGGAGGTGATGTACAGGTATTATATATTAGAAAAAATAATAAGGTATTCAGAGATCTGGATGGTTGTACATTTACAGATTTTTATTAATATGTCACATTGTTTTTATAAATCATATATTAGCGCTTGCATCTACTCTAATAGATTCTTCTGAATAATCTATTAGAGTAGATGCAAGCACTAATATATGATTTATAAAAGAATCTATTAGAGTAGATGCAAGCGCTAATATATGATTTATAAAAACACGTGACATATTAATAAAAATCTGTTAATGTACATCCATCCAGATCTCTGAGTACCTTATTTTTTCTAATATATATATATAAGTATTTGGGAGGGTTGTGAGATCGCGAATAACTCATTTCCTTGAAGACAACAATCTGCTGAACCTCAACTAGCATAGTTTCCATGATGGCAGGAACTGCCTGTCGCAGGTTCTGCACCATTTTGATGACATCTTAAAAGCATTTGGAGAAGATTCCAACACTGACTTCATATACTTTGGTACTTTGGTTTCAGCAAGGCATTTGACAAAGTGGACCACAAAATCCTGCTGAAGAAACTATGCAACATTGGAGTCTGTGGAAAGCTGCCACAGTGGATTAAGTGTTGCCTGATGAACAGGACCCAACATGTTGTGTTTGAGGGAATACGATCCAGCTCAGCCAAAATCAGTAGTGGTGACCCACAAGGTACTGTGTTGGGCCCATTCCTCTTCATTATTTACATCAACGACATTGTAGATGTCATCAAACATTTTATTTTGAAAATATTTGCAGATGATTCCAAACTCCAGAAAGCCATGAATGGCATGGGAGACCGAACATGCTTTCAGTCAGATCTGTTTTGCCAGCTGAGTGGACTGGAGCAATGTGAAATAAAGTGTCTTGTTTAAGCACACACTGTACTGCCAGGAATCGCACTCATGACCTTACATTCATGAACCAAACACACTAACCACTAAGCCATGCCTGTCATCTCTTATGTCACTGATGTCAAGACAAGGATATAGACACACACACACACACACACACACGCGCGCGCGTGCACACAGTGGGCTTCTTCCAAATTCTGCCGACAAATCCCGTCTTTGGTCATCCTGGGACTATAATAGAAAACACGTGCAGTAGGGCTGAACCTGAGACCATGTAGCTAGGAAACATGCTTCTTAACCATAGAGCTACACCTATAAAATGCGGTGGTGCACCAGCATGACCGCAGCCACTTGGCTGAAACACATAAATAAATAAATAAAATATAAATGAAGTCTAACAGAGTATGCAAACGTGTGTGTGTGTGTGTACATGCATATGTATGTAGAAAATAGCTAAAACTTTAAAATATCGTCGTTCTGTAATGCTATCTGAGAGCCCGGACAAGGTAGGAATTAACATCCTGAATCTTAATGAGCATGGCTATGTTCAGTAAATTTATGGTTCAGCTCACACGGGGAGAATATCACATTTTATTGCTGCCAAATGCT
>NC_068984.1:10635701-10645018 GCF_001194135.2 Octopus bimaculoides
ATATATATATATATATATATATATATATAATATACGTATGAGAGAGAGAGAGATGTGTTTATGCTGTCTCACTGTCTTGTAGCTAGCTTACTGTTGACAGAGATCAATAAGCTAAGTACCAACCTACAATCCATATTTGGGTCAATAGGATCAATTGAAACCCTCCAAAGCAATGTCTGAAAAATGATTTTATTATCTCCTGCATCATCAACTTTTGTCTTAATATCAATTTTTTCGAATGCAGTGGGGGAACAATTACTTCTCTTAGGCTTAAGAGCTTATATGTACAATACTGTTTTCCTATATCAGTTGTGACAGATTTTCCCTTAGAATGCCAGTAGAAGTGAATACATGTTGTTGACAAAATCCAACCAGGCAGAATTACAAATCTAACGTTATCACCATTTGCTTTTCTTCTGCTACTGGTGTATTTGTGTTTTTAAACATGGTATGTCCACGAATACCTCTGTTCATTTCATTTGCTTTTTTGTGATGGTTCTGCATCAAGTATGACATACAGATGTTTGTGTATTGTCATCATTATTTAAAATTCATTTTCCATGCTGGCATGGGTTGGACGATTTGATAGGAACTGACAAGTTCTATTGTCTGCTTTGTCATGGTTTCTATAGCTAAATACCCTTCCTAGCAGATAACAAATCATTAAAGATCTGTTAAAGAACTTTCTTTGTCTTCTTCTTATTTGGTATATATATATATATATATATATATATATATATATATATACATACATACACACATATATATATACAGGATGTTCTGAAATTAAGGCAATCGAATTTTCAGGCTTTAATAACTATCAATAAATGTGATAAGATATGAAAATTATTCATCATTATAAAAGCTTAGTGTGTTTTCTTTTTGTTTCAGACTAAATAAATTCAGATTTATAAATTAGATAACGGCTATAGACCGAAATACAATCATAATCCTCCACAAAGGAGATGAAAGTAATACAGCTACAGCATAAAGCTTAAAATTAACCAAACAACAGTCTGGAAAATTGTCAAGAAATTTCAAGAGATTGGTTCTACCAACGATCAACCCGGACATGACTGTACGACTGAAAGTGTGTGGACCCCTTAGCTTATCAAAAGTACTAGAGAAAAGATATGGCGAAATCATCATTATTCTGTCAGAAAACTGGCTGCCACAGCAAAAATAACCTGAACATTGATATATCAAGTGCTGAAGGAGAATCTCAGGACTTGCCCCAACAAGATGAACTCACACAAGTTTATAAAGCCATGAAACTGGAGAGAAGTCATTTTATCCTGCGTCAGATTGCTGAAGACACACTGCCCAACCTGGTGTTTACTGATGAAAAGAAATTTGACATCGAACAGACAGTAAACCACCGGAATGACTGACGTTGGAGTGTATCTTGCTCCTTCAAGGGTACACTCTTAAATTGATGTCAAAATCCACAGTCAGTTATGGTTTGGGCGGCTGTGGCAGCCACTGGAAGGTCTACCCTCGTTTTTGTGCCCTTATGTGTGAAAATTAACACCCAGCGATACATTAGCTGTATTCTGGAAGTTGAACTGCTTCCATGGGTGAATGAGCAGTTTCAGGGTGCACCTTGGAGCCTCCAACAGGACTTGGTACCATCCCACAGCTCCAAACAGACACAATGCTGGATTCAGCAAAACATTCTATTGTTCATAGGCAAGGATGTATGGCTCTGAAGAAGCCCCGATCTCAATCCATTGGATTTTTGGAGCACTCCTCATGTTTCACTCGACTCTCTGCAGGCAAAACTACACCAAGAATAGGCTTTGATTCCATAAAACAACTGTGTGCCATGTATGAAGCATTCACACTTGTACTTAAGGCTGTGATTCGAAACAGAGGTAGTCATATCAAATAAATGTGGTAGTGTCATAATTGTGTTTCCTTTACCATTGCACTACAAACACTCGGACCCAAAATATAACAATATTTTGCTTTAGTAAAATTGAAAAAATTTGGTTGCCTTAATTTTGGGACACCCTGTATGTACGTGTATGTATATATGTATATTATACACACACATACACACACAGGATGGTCTACTTCCAGTTTCTGTGTACCAAACCAACTCACAATGTTTGTATAGCTTGTTTTTACAAGTTTGCATGGTTTGATGCTTCTGTAAATACAAATATTTTAAAGAATTTTTAAAACAATTATTTCCATAGAGTTAATCTCTTCTATGATATCAAATATTCAACAATGAAACAATTTCGAAAAGTAGAGAGAGATAGAACGGAAAAGAAAGAAGTGGAGGAAGCAAAGAAAGGAAGATAAAAGAAAAGGAGGGAAATGAGAATGAATAGGAGAAAGAGAGAGAGAGAGAGAGAGAGATAGCATGACAACATGGCTAAACAACTGTATTTTGTAGTACAACAGTGCAAGAGATATGTTGCTCATTTTGTTGTTGTATAACTCCAGATCAATCTTGAGCCAAGGCACATCAGTCATTATACAGAAGATTACATTATCTCATCATCACATCATCATTCAGTGTTTGTTTTCTATGCTGGCATGGGTTGGACAGCTCGATAGGAGCTGGTAAGCCAGAAAGCTGCACCGAGCTCCAGTTGTCTGCTTCGGCATGGTTTCTAGCGTCAGTCATTTTTCAAAGTGTATTGGGTACCTCTTATGTGGCACCAGCAATAATTTTATAAGATGGCATAGTGTGAGACAAGCATGACTGCTACTTCAAGTAAGTCAACCATAAAGAAGTATTCATACTGGTTCTTGGGAGTGATATCCAGATGCTTATGGTGGTTATTGTGCCTGCTATCAGTAGGAAATTCCTCAGAGGTTTCCAGAACTGGGAAAAGGCACATCAATATGCTTCATATCACACTCATTCCAGGAATGTTCTCTGAGATGGAAGTTTATCATTCAGCTTTAATGATAATGACCAAACCCCTAAACAGACCCCTGTAGTTTCTGGAAAAAACCAAAAAAATAAAAGGCTTGAAGTGGAAGGAATTTAGATTTAAACACGTTTTCCAATCTTATCTGAAGCCAAAACGGTTATGGTTCAGACTAGATTAGATACTAAGGTATATATCACTTGCAACGAGATAGATTCTTTAGGTAAGTCACTCCTTTTGCTGTTCGTTGTCTTTGCTGTGGAAATGGTGAAATAGGAAACGGTGTTTACAATGTTTAATGCACCTTAATACCATGTCTAAACTGCCAAAATAAATAAATAAATGAATGTAATCGGTAAACATTGGATTATCTCACAAATCCTAATATATTTCAATTTAAAAGAATGTGCAGTGAGAAAGAAAGCCAAGTTGTTTAATATTTCATGTTTGTGTTGTATGAATGAATGAGAAGGATAGGAGTAAGAAGGTGGAAAAGGAGTGAGCGTGAGTGAGTCGACGTGGGGTGATATAGAGGAGTGTATGAGAAAGAGGGGAAGAGCTGCATGAGAAAGGCGAGGAGGAATAGATAAGGAACTGTTAAAAGCAAGCCTGACTAACCAAAGCTGAATGATTGATGTATGTTAGTGCTGTTGCTGGGTGTGGTGTAATAAACACACAGGCATAAAATATACACACTTTTGAAATGTAGAGTAGAAGTAATAAAGAGAAACAGAACATATTTGTAATTCTGATGCATCACACCTGTCCCTACCTGAACTTTGATAAGAAACTCTAAAGACAAGTATTATATGTTTCCTCCTCTTGTGAAGAGGATTTGATTTTGGTACTGTCAGTCACTGAACTGCTTTTATTCTTTTATTTGTTTCAGTCATTTGACTGCGGCCATGCTGGAGCACCGCTTTTAGTCTTACAAATTGACACCCCCCCCCCCCCTCTGGACTTATTCTTTGTAAGCCTAGTACTTATTCTGTTGGTTTCTTTTGCCAACCCGCTAAGTTATGGGGATGTAAACACACCAGCATCGGTTGTCAAGCAATGGTGGTGGTGTGGGGGGGGGGGGACAAACATAGACACACGAACATATACACATACATCATCATCATTGTTTAATATCCATTTTACATGCTGGCATGGTGTAGACGGTTTGACTGGGGACTGGCAAGCCAGGCTCCAATCTGATCTGGCAGAGTTTCTACAACTGGATGTCCTTCCTAACGCCAACCACTCCAAGAGTGTAATGGGTGCTTTTTACATGCCACTTGGCATGGCAGCCAGTCGGGCGGCACTAGCATCGGCCACATTCGGACGGTGCTTTTTACATGCCACCAGCACAGGAGCCAGTCAGGGCAGGTGGGCTAGTATCGACCACGTTCAGGTGGTGCTTTTTACATGTCACCAACACGGGGGAGCCAGTCAGGTGGCTCTGACAGCAACTCATGCATGGATGGTGCTTATTGCGTGCCACCAGCACTGGCAATGGCCACAACTACAATTTCTATTTGATTTTGATTTTACTTGACTCAATAGGTCTCCTCAAGTACGGCATGTTGCCCAATGATTCAAAGGTACTTTTTAAATGGGCTGGTTATGCAACACTGGTGTGGGCTATGGCTGTGACATCACTTTCCTTGCCGAGTCTTCTCAATCACAGCATATCTCCAGAGGTCTCGGTCTTTCGTCATTTCTTCTGTGAGGCCCAAAGTTCAATGGTCATGCTTCACCACCTCATCCCGTGTCTTCCTGGGTCTCCCGCTTCCACAGACACACACACACACACACACACACACATATATATATATACACGACAAGCTTCTTTCAGTTTCTGTCTACCAAATCCACTCACAAGGCTTTAGTCGACCTGAGGCTGTAGTAGAATACACTTGCCCAAGATACCACGCAGTGAGACTGAACCCGGCACCATGTGGTTGGTAAGCAAGCTTCTTACCACATAACCACGTCTATGCCTGCTGTTCAATTTTTTATCACTTATAGGTGCAATTGTGGTTGTATGGATAAAAAGTTTTCTTCTCAACCACGAAGTTTTGTGTTTAGTCCCCACTGTGTGATACCTTGGGTGTCTTCCACTATAAGCACTGGGCCAACCAAAGCCTCAGGAGAGGATTTGGTGGTGAGGAATTGAAAGAAGCCAGTTGTATATATAATATGTGTGTGTGTGTGTATGTTTGTTTCCTTGTCTTGATTTAGCATGATAGCCGTAAACGAGTGTCACTGCTATACAAGCAGTGTTGTTTATTTCTAATATTCAGCAAAACAGGTCTGGTAAGGGGGGAAACAAGTAATGGTTGATAACAGGAAGAGAATCTAGCCTTAGAAAATCTGCCGCATTAAACTCCATCTGATCCATGCAAACATGGAAAAGTGGATGTTAAAACTATACTGATGATGGCACACACAGAAATGCAAAATTTTGTTGAGGATCAAATATCCTCACACTCGATATTTATCTTTTTATTTTTTACTTGTTTCAATCATAAGACTGTGGCCATGCTGGGCCACCACCTAGAACAATTTTTGTCAAATGAATTGATTCCAGTACGTTTTTTTTTTATTACTTTTAGGCCTCGTGCTTATTCTATTGGTCTCTTTTGCCAAACTGTTAAGTTACAGGGATGTAAACACAGCAACACTAGTCATCTTTCCATTTAACAAATCTGTTCACAAGGCTTTGGTCGACCCAAGGCTATAGAAGAAAACACTTGCCCAAGGTGCCACACAGTAGGACTGAACCTGGAACCATGTGGTTCGGAAGCAAACTTCTTACCACACAGCTACACCATTGAAATATTTCTTCAGACACAGTCGTAGGTTAATTGTCGTATTACTATTTTTAGATACAAAAAGAAAAAAGAAATTAATAAATAAAAGCCAAAAATAAGACCAAACCGAAGCAGATGATCAATAACTTTTATCAAACATTAATATGTTATTTATATTAATCTTTAAAATTTTTTTTAATGTTTTTCTAGTTGGATTCTATCTGTTAGTCAATCAATCTTAACAAGAAATTTTAAGGCTTCTATTCAATAAAAGAGAATTACCAGAAAACATTCCATCACAATTCCATAATAATACCGCCGATATCTTTATTGGTAATTCCTACTATTCATTTGTGTTATTTTTTTATTGGTCGAGAATTACTTCATTGTTCGACTCCATTTTCATTCCGTCTTCTCCCCCTAGAAGGCTAGTCTACGACTTCTGAAATAGTTTGATATAATCGATGTTTAAAGTCATTTCCCACCCACCCTCATGTCTTGCCACCCCATAAAATCAAAGCAAAATTTCTTTGGAAATATCGAGGAAATACTTCGTATGTTACACTTGATCTTCAAAACTTCAGATTACGTTCTTATGAAGATCACCTCGTGATAAAATTCTTGTTATAGGAAATTTTTAACCAAGGAAAATTGAAGGCAGTTATTGTATTTCTTACCCTCTTTTGGTTCTATTTGTTTTTTGTTTTTTTTATTGTATTTATATTGTTGTTCTACTCAGCTTATTTCGGTAAAATAATTCCAATATAGAATTATAAAGAATCATTACAGAATTTGGTGTAGAAAGATTAAGAAGCGAAACAATTTGTCATCACCACCATTGTCAATATCATCATCATCATCATCATTGTCATTGCCATCAGTTAATATCATCATCATCATCATAACCAGCAGTTAATATCATCATTATCATCATCATAACCATCAGTTAACATCCTTATCATCATCATTGTCATCATCATCATCATAGCCATCATTAAATATCATCATCATCATCATCATTATCATCTTCATCATCTTCGTCTTCTTCATCCTCATCCTTCTCATCACCAATATTGGTTTCACATTTTGGCAACAGGGCCAGCAATTTTGAGGGAGAATGTTAAGTCGATCACATTGACCCCTAATGATCAACTGGTACTTATTTTATCAACTTTGAAAGGATTAAAGGCAAATTCTACTTCAACAGAGTTTGAACTCAGAAAGTAAAGATGTTGCTAAGCATTTTTACCTGATGTGCTAACGATTCTGTCAGCTCACCACATTTTCAGTATTATTACCTTCATCATCAATATCATCATCATCACCATCATTTCTTATTTTAACAAAACCAAGTGGTGCAGACAATAAAGATATGTTTTATGAACCTTTTGTCTGTTTTGCTGTCTCCTGTGTCCAGAATGCAAACATTCACGTAGGCACATACATAAAAATATACATACACAACACAACTTGCTGAACCACTAAGTTATGTGGATGTAAACACACCAACATCGCTTGTCGAGTGATGGTGCGGGTGACAAACACAGACACATAAATACATATATATACACACACACACACAGACCTGTGCCCATGCACATACCCACACATACCTCCTTCTCTTGCACTCTCCTGTCTTAGAAAGAACATTTTCTTCACCCATTCCCTTCCGGTCATTTCAATATGTGACCGCGTATGCATCGTTGGTGATTTTCTTTCTCTGTCTTCCCTTCTTTGAACTTTTTCTATATTTCTGATGAAGATCTCCAATCGAAACGTGAAATCCTCTTTCTTATCTTTCCTTTCCTGAGCGTCCAATAACACAGTACTTGTACCACGTCCTCACATTGTTGTTTTTGCTTGCTTGTTCTTGTTTGGATTGACCATATATATATATACACACAATGGGCTTCTTTCAGTTTCCATCTACTAGATCCATTCATAAAGCTTTGGTTGGCTTGAGGCTATAGTAGAAGAAAGACACTTGCCCAAGATACCATGCAGTGGGACTGAACCTGGAAGCGTGTGGTTGGAAAGCAAGCTTCTTACCACACAGCCATCGATATTTAAGAAATTTTATTTCTATAAGATAATCAAGCCAAATGGTCGTCATTTCGAGCTACTCACCCAATGAGTATTTCCGCCAAATGTGGTGAAAATCTGTTCAGTCGTTTCCAAGTAATTTTGCAAACACACAGACAAACAAAGACAAGTGACTACAATACCCTGCTTTTGCTTACGTGTGCAGGGTACTAAATAAGCGAGGGTGTTTCTTGAGTGTGGGAAATGAATTGTGCAAGAATGCTGTGAGAACCTGTAAGGATGGGAAGATTTAGAGGGATGGGAAGATGCAAGGTAAATAACAAAGGGCTTAGGGATTAATATGTTAAGGAGGTGTTACCACATAAAACAAGGCTGACCTGATTTTTTTTTAGAGAAAATTTAATTTGTATTCTTTTTGATACCTGCCAGGCATAAATTAATTGCATCAACGTGTACCCCCATTTTTTTTTGTTTGTTAGTTTGTTTTTTACATAAGGACTAAACTAAGAGCATGGGAACACAATGTTTTTTTTTTGTTTTGGTGTTTCCTGTATGTGTATGTTTTATTTCTCTTTTAGTTCTTCTAGTCATTGGAGTGTGGCCATGCTGGAACATTACATTATAAAGTAATTGACCCCTGTCTGGTACTTATTCTATCAGTCTCGTTCGCAGAACCACCAACTTGTGGGGACATAAACAAACCAACACTAGTTGTCGAGTAGTGTGGGGGACATTCATGAATACACACACACGTACACTGGTATACATGACAGGCTTCCACACAGTTACCATCTACCAAATTCACTCACAGACATATAGAAGCAGACATCCCCCCCCACCACCACCAAGTGCCGCACGATAGGACTGAACCCAAAAATCATGTGGTTCCAAACTGAGCTTCTTAACCACACAGCCATACCTGCGCCTATTTATTTATTTGTTCATTTATTTATTTTAAATGAAATCTTGACATTGCAACAGTGATTAAAAAAACAAAATATTGTAAAGCCGGCATTCTGGAAACGAGCCAAACACACCAATACTATTTTTTTTATCATTTATTCAGTTGTTCAGACACATTTGTAATGCTAGTTTCACATCTCTCACTAATCTAAAAAGTCGTCATTCCCATTTTCCTTCGTTCTTTCATCCATCTTTTTCCTTCTTTCTTTCATCCATCTTTTTCCTTCTTTTTTTTTTCCCCTATTTTTTTTCTTTCTTTCCATTTCATTTCTACAATATAGATGTTTAACACTACTTCTTCCACTTTACCTTATATATTTATTATTTATTCATTCATTTTATTTATTTTTTTATTCCTTTCCCCTCTTTGAAAACTTGTGCAACACTGCGAATGTTATATTAACTCTGTCTGACTATCTCTTCGAGTTATTGATTGCCACCACTTTCAGCCACTTATTCCTTCTCTGCTCGGTCAGTTAATCACTTATTTACAGCTCCAGGATTTTTGTGTGTGTGTGCGTGCGTACGTATGCCATACATGCTTGCAGACACAAACACAGACTCTTCAAGTTGAGAAATTTAATGCAGCGGGCCTATTTGCATGCATATAACATATATGTATATA
>NC_068984.1:10645694-10653194 GCF_001194135.2 Octopus bimaculoides
ACTTATTTTATTGACCCAGAAAGGATGAAAAACAATGTCAACATCACAAGAATTTGAACTCAGAACATAAAACAGATGAAATGCTGCTAAGCATTTTGTCTATTGCACTAACAATTTTGCCAGTTTGCTACCCTGATGGACACCCAATATTACCATGACTTCAACAGAAAAGGCATCTGGCTGTGAAACAATGCCTCAACAATATATTAATCTAAGGCTGCGAGCTGGCTGAAATGTTAGCACACCGGGCGAAATACTTAGTCGTATTTTGTCTATCTTTACGTTCTGAGTTCAAATTCCGCCAAGGTCGACTTTGCCTTTCATCCTTTCATCCTTTCAGGATTGATAAATTAAGTACCAGTTGCATACTGAGGTCGATCTAATCAACTGGCTCCCTTTCCCAAAAATTTCAGGCCTTGTGCCTAGAGTAGAAAAGAATATATTAATCTAACCCATGCTAGCATGAAAACATGGATGCAAAAACAAACAAACAAATCAATGAATGATTTTTGATTATAGTTTAGCAGGATCAAGGTCTACCTAGGGTTAAACAATATCAACTGCAAATTTATTGGAGATTAGTGTAGTTAACTGAATTTATCCATAGAACATTATTGATACTTATTTTATTGGTTTTCGGAATGATAAATCGCAAAGTTAACCTCGGATGGATTTGGATCCAGAATATTGAATTATCTATCTGACTAGTTATCCATTTGGATTAATTCACAATACAGGTGTGGCAATAGGTGCAGGTATGGCTGTGTGTAATTAAGAAGCTTCCCAACCAGGTGGTCTTGCGTTCAAGCCCATTGCATAGCACCTTGGGCATGTGTCTTCTATTATAGTCACAGGCAGATGAAAGTCTTGTGAGTGGATTTGGTAGATGGAAACTGAAAGAATCCCATCATATATGCATGTGTTTGTTTGTATCTTGTCTTGATACCATGTGATTATTGTAAAAGAACATTGTCAGTTTCAAAGTCTTCCATATGGAAATATTACTTTGATTGGAAATAGGAAAGGGTTGACAAAAGGAAGAGCATCCAGCCATAGAAAATCTGCCTCAACAAGTTCCATCTGATCCATGCCTACAAGGAAAAGTAGATGTTAAACAGCAATGATGATGATGATAATGGTCGTTTCTACCATTGTCCAATAATTATTGATAATCATTACAGCAATCATGATTATTATTACATGAGCCCCTCCTGCTCCTACCCCAGATGGCTTTGTTGAAGTTAGTGTGAATTGAAATTGAAATCTGGGGGAAGCAAAAACTCGAGGGTTTTAAGTATTATAGCTGGGTGTTATAGTCCTGTTTAAGCCATTCTATTAGTGTATGTTGGTTTATCTTTCTCTTAAAATGAACATTAAATTATATATTATCATCATCATCCTCATCATCATCATTTAATGTCTGTTGTCCTTGCTGGCATGGGTTGGACGGTTTGACCAGGGCTGGCAAGCTGGGGAACTGCACTTTACAGAGAATGCTGGGCACTTTTATGTGGCACTGCACAGGGAATTTTAGGAGTGCTCTTATGGGCACTTTTATGCAGCTCCACATGAGTACTTTTACATTGTTCCACATGGGGCTTTTACATGGCATGGCATGGCATGGGTGCTTTTTACAAGGCACCACATGGGCGCTTTTATGTGGCACTACCACAAGTGTTTTTACATTGCACCGGCCGAAGACCTTCACAAGTCAATCCTCACCATCAGGGGGACTGGTCTTAACCCTTCTGCTACAGGGTACTAGTCTTCTTGAGTACAGCAAAGCACCAGACATCTTGGTCCTTTGTCAGCTTGCCTGCCTAAGTTTAGCATCCTAAGGTTGCTCTAATGTACCTTTCCACACTTGAAAAGTTCTCAGCATGAAGCCATTCAATAACATGACTTGTCTGTTATGAGACTCATTTATAATGTTGAATAAATAATATACCCATTCTGTTACTTAATATACTAGTGCCTGTTTTCTCTGACTTACAAACTTTATTGGACAAGTGTATACATATGGAGAGAGATATATATATATAACTCCTCTTTCAGTTAGAGTTAACCATGTTTGCACCTATACACACAGGGCCTGGGCGGGTTTATTTCCTGGAAGTCTGGCAGTTGCTCATGCATACAAGTCTTTCCTCGCCTCACTGCCAGTGTTGTTTTAGGGGATCTGCAGTGGGACTCTGGTGTTGCTACAAGAACTGTTGTCAGAATGCAGATAGCTGGGACAAATATTACAAAGAATCTTGCCAGGCACTCTAACAGTTCCTCTAATCATGGATTTCTACTTTTCACTACTTATAAAACTATAAAGCTTACGTGCTTATCATAAAGGAACCCATATCTATAAAATCCAATTTTAAATTGGACGGTCGTCTTGGTAATCATTTCCATTTTACATATATCCTTGTCAAGTCTTCCTGCAAACTTTCCAAAATGCAAAGTTATTATGACACCAACAAGATAAAGTAGAGCAGATTTATTAGCAGAACAGCTTAAACCAAGTCCATATCATTTCTGGAACCTAGATCTTTGAATTAAAGAGACATGAATTAAATATAACGACATTTGCATTAATTCGAATCAGTGACTAAGTAGGATTGTTGAGACACGATGAGAATCAACTGTCAAGCAGAGACTGTTATATAGGAAAAACTATAAATTTGAATGAACATTTCTGTATGTATCTAATATTGAAATGTCTCTTTGCATACAACAGAATTGAATTTGTACTTACAGGATATGTTTCACTCATAAAAACAGTAAACAAAATTACATTAGAAATCCGTTATCTTCAATTCTTTTCTTTGTTTTTCTTTTTCCCCCGTTCATAGTTTTTGACAGCATTGTAATGACTATTCTAACAGTACATCCTCTGTTGATTAAGTTAACATTAAACATAGAAACATTGAGGCATCTGAAAGAAGAAAAACATGTGATGCTAGTAATCTAATGATTTTTCTATTGATGAAATTGTGAATTCTTCTACTTCATTCTCTACACAAAATAATTGATTCTCTTCTTAGTCTTTCAAACAGCTTTAACTTTCTTGTTAACATCTTTACACATTATGCCATGGCTAATTTGGTATTGCATTTCAACAGAAATACTTTTTTTGAGAATAATTATTGAAAATTCTAAGGAATATTTAACTCTTTTGTTACCATATTTCTGTTGAAATACCCTGCCTTTGTTTTAATTAATTTTGAAAATAACAAAGAATTTAGTAAAATGACTTTTCCATTATCAAGTTAGTGTTTGGAACATAAATTAACATGAAATTTTGATGAAAAGTTTTGATTTAGATCACTTTAACCCTTTTGTTACCATATTTCTGCTCTAATACCCTGCCTTTGTTTTAATCAATTTAGTAAAATAATGAATTTAGTAAAATAATTTTATCATTATTAAGCTGGTGTTTGGAACACATATTAACATAAAATTTTTAAAGGAATTTTTAATTTAGATCATTTTAAAACAGGAAGTTTGTCTCATAGAACTAGAATGGTCTCTGGTGGGTTGGTATCGAAAGGGTTAATTCATAGATTTCTCCTGACTGTATTTTCAATATTTGATCAGAAATGGGGTTACATTTGTAGCTGTTTGATATTATGTTACATGTCTATTGAACAACTATCTATAGACCAAACTTAAGGTTCCAGTATTATTAATAACATTAGTGACTGGTTGTTGTTGTTTAGCTTCAGGTCAACTCTGCACACACCTTTAGACAAAGGCATTGGAGACTGTTCTGTAATTTTAGGGACTTTTAGGATTTTAAAGATAATAGGATGCATGAGAGAGAGAGAGTACTTTTGGAAAGTATAAACTTAGATACACATTATGTCAGAAAGTAAAGATAAGCAGATCAGGTTGCGAACATCTTTTTTTCTTTTTTGGTTTTCATATGTCTGCTGTATCAAAACTGATTTGTGTCTGAACAACAAAGGGTTTTCTTTTGTAAGGGTTAGGTGGTAGGCAGAAGATCTTATTTTAGTGAAAAAGAAAATATATTTAGTATAGTTGGTAGTATTACTTTGACTAATATCAGCATGTGATAGAAGCAGTACTGGTAATGGTGAAAATGGGTCCGAGGATAATGACTAATGAAACAGATTCAAACTTCAATCACAATAGAAAATTTCATCTTGTTTATACAAAAGAATGTGATCTAACTTTGAACTTTCTATTAGATACGACACCATATGGGACTGCATCACTTAGCCTATCTTGAAATGCATGATATTTCAAGAACCACACTAATATTGTTGACCTTCATCTTGAACAAAATTAGCCACTAACTATTGTAAGAGAGAAAACTCTAATCCTTTCTTTTGTCATTCATTTTTGTTTTGTTACAGAATCATTACAGGTCTGGGGTTTTGACACACAAGTTTCGACTGAGATGTTGAGAGTTAAAAAGAAAAAAATAACCAACAATGAAATGATCTCCTTAAAATTTGAATATCACTTAAGGTTAGCTTTGATAATACTCTGGAGACTTTCTTAATCTCATCAATTTCTTCAAAATTAGGGAAAAAAAAAAGTACTGTTGATTCAACTTTACAGAATCCTTACAATGGAGATATTTATAAAGATAAATAGGTTTCACTGTACACATGTAAGTGTTGAGTACTTGTATTGAATAGCAAGAACGACGGTTTGAAATAGTGTCTGGAAATGAAACACTTCAGGTGTTATTTGTAAAAACTCTTAAATAGATTTAGTCGATATAGGTATGTGAGGGGAATAAATATCAAGTCACTTTTTCTCTTCTCTTTCTCTCCTCTCTCTCTCTCTCTCTCTATTTCAACAAATGTTGTAGGCAAGCTGATTGTTGGATTATAGCCAGCCATGTTGCAAGAAAATGTAAACATGGCAAGAAGAAATGGTAAAGATTGTAATCATAAAGAATCTGATAAAGACAACTGCAGAGATTGTCTGCCTGATTTGTTATAATTCTTGTTATTTGTTTATATTTTGGTGAGTGTGATATTTTCACCTTGTTTTCTCTCAGCTAACATGGATTGAATTGCACAAGGATATTCAGGCATTTGTTCTACACATGGACACCATTCTTAATCCTCTTTTTCCCTGTTATTGCCTTATTATTTTTAGACATTATCTTCTGTTTCCATAAAGTGTGGCCCACAATAAAAAAGATGTGTGTGTTTAGAAAATATTCGTATTTCACAATACTCCTCAAAAATTGCTGGCTTTGTAGGAAAATTTTAGATTCAAAAGCATTGTATTATTCCTTAAAACCCACAAATGTACAAACAATTGAGCATTAAATATCATATGAAACAATTGAATCCATTGGAACTAGAGATGATTTCATTTTGACAAAGCTTTATTTTTGTGATTCAAAAGAATAACGAATTGTAGGCTTGGGTTTCAGCAAATATTTTCAACCTAAAGAATTCCCTTTGAATGTGAAAATGCTATCAGCTGAGAACGCCTGAACTTTAGCAATCAGACAGTTTTTATTTCATTTTTGTATGTGTGTTTTTGTGTTTTTGTGTTTGGAAAATGAATTCTAATTATGAATTAAGGCTGCCATTTAATTCCAAACTAGATATGTACAGCGTGAATAAATATTGTTCCTTCACTAACAGCAATTAAAATTAATTGATATAAATTAGAATTTTTAACTATCAAGTCCCTGGTTATAGCTCAAATAATCTTTGGTTTCCTTTTACCCTTTTTCCTTTTGTTACTTCAGTACAAAGCCTTTTAGTTTTTGTAAAGATTTGTATAAAGTTCTTCCCTGTACTTTCATTGCCATCCAACAAAATTCTAAAGCATTTTCTTGACCTGGCATGGTTCTGCTCAATTTCTCCAAGAGACCTGGGTAGAAGAGGTGCTGGGTGGTCTTACTGATCTGATTTAAATACTCAGATGTACCATAACTATAGCTATGATTTTTGAAATTCAGGTTTTAGGCCAAAGTAAGTCTCATCCTATCTCGGTTTCTCATCGTTGTTATAACATCCACTTCTCCATGCTTGATCCAGATGCCTTTCTTGCCATCAACCTTCACTTGTTTCCAAGCAAGGTAATATTTCACTCTGGCAAAACGCTTTTCCACAATGTTGAAAATGAACGACACTGCTTACATAACAGTGACACTCATTTACAACTATCACTCTATATCAAGATAAGGTGACCACAAAAACAAACACTTGCATGCACACACACTCACACATGCACATACAGAAGCTTCTTTCAGTTTCCTATTTCTTTATTGCCCACAAGGGGCTAAACACAGAGGGGACAAACAAGGACAGACAAAGGGATTAAGTTGGTTACATCGACCCCAGTGCATAACTGGTACTTAGTTTATCGACCCTGAAAGGATGAAAGGCAAAGTCGACCTCAGCAGAATTTGAATTCAGAACGTAAAGACAGACGAAATACCGCTAAGCATTTCACTAGGCGTACTAACGTTTCTGCTAGCTCGCCACCCTTTCAGTTTCTGTTTACCAAATCCACTCACAAGGCTTTTGTCAAACTGGGGCTATAGAAGAAGACACTTGCCTAAGATGCCATGCAGTGGGACTGAAACCAAAACCTTGCAGTTAAGAAGCATACTTTTTAACCATACAGCTACACCTGTACCTCCAACCATGCCTGTGCTTCTTTTTCACAACATGCTGTTCTCAGTAATCTTGTTTTATTAACACATTTTGCCAGAACTTTCAGATTAAGTATCTCATATGTTCTAAATACTTGTTCCAGCCTATTTGTTTTCACTACCTTTACCTGCTCACAGCAATGTTATTGATGCTCAATATATCATTAAACAAGATCTATTTTAGGGATATATCCCACACCCACGCACACATTTTATGTAATCTTATCACTGCACTACCTTCTGTTTCTGCTATCCTAACATATGATAACTAATTAACTAGGAGAGAATGGAAAGATAAAATACAAGAAGGCACCTTATATAATACACATGTTTACAAGACAAAGGAAAAACGGATGTGATGTTTAAGAAAATCTTCAAATTTTCCACCTTTTTTTACCTTTATCTTAAATTAGATAAAAATTTTAAGTAGGTGCATTTAACCCTTTCATTACCATATTTCTGTTGAGATGCTCTGTGTTTCTCTCAGTTATTTTAGCTATAACAAAGAATTTAGTAAAATAACTTAGTTATCATTAAGCTAGTGTTAGGAACATAAATTGTGACTAAGGTTTGATGGAAGATTTTAATTCAGAACTTTTGAAAACAAGACATTTGTACTACAGAGCCAGAGGCGGTTTCAGCCGGGTTGGTAATAAAAGGGTTAAGCAATTTCTTTGAGAGGGGGAGGGGAAGAGAAATCTGACACGAGTACAAAAGAGATAGTTTTACTCTTTTTGTTTTACTTGATTTTTAAAAATTAATTTTTGTGATCGTTAGACTGTGGCCATGCAGGGGTGCTGCCTTTGAAAGAAAAGCATGCACTGCTTTGAAGAAGACACACAAGATGCCATGTT
>NC_068984.1:10655694-10657873 GCF_001194135.2 Octopus bimaculoides
AATACATGCCAATGTATGTCAAGCTGTGTATCATGCATACAAAAGAAAAAAAAAAATTGAAAAAATAACCATCTCCATTTCTGATGTTTTACATGTGTCTAATTCATAATTTTTTTTTTATCTGTTATTATTATTATTATTATTATTATTATGGTGGTGAGCTGGCAGAATTGTTAACACGCTGGGTGAAATGCTTAGCTGTATTTCATCTGCCGCTATGTTTTAATTTCAAATTCTGCCGAGGTTGACTTTGCCTTTCATCCTTTCGGGGTCGATTAAATAATTACCAGTTACGTACTGGGGTCGATGTGATCAACTTAATCCCCACCCCCAAGCTGCCCTTGTGGTAAAAATTTGAAATCACCATCATCATCATCATTATTATTATTATTATGATTATTATTATGGCAGCAAGCTAGCAGAATCGTTAGCATGCTGGGCAAAATACTGCTAAGCATTTCGTCCGGCATGCTAACGATTCTGCAAGCTCGTCAACTTAAATAACTGCTAATAATAATTCACTACCTTGATTCAACTATTTATGCCTTTCTTCTTAACAATCACACTTGTACCTAAAGAAAGAAATCTTTATTTTGCTTATTACCTCCACCTTAACAAAGGCTGAGGTATTGTTTTCAGTCATGTTTATTTGTTTGTTTGTCCTTGGACAAGATATCTCAAGGACCACTGGATGGATTCGGATGAAACTTGCAGGTATATTTGGCCTCGTGACTGGCACAAACTGATTAGATTTTGGGATCAATCCGCTACCGGACAAGGATTCTGGATTATTTTTCCACTTAATTTTTGAGAGCGGTCAGGTTCATCTTTAGTATTCCCATTTGTAAGAGCAGTTGAGTTTATTTCAGATATTCTCATTTTAAAAATCTCTGGCTAATTGTTGAGAGGATGTTGGTGTTGCTTCGGTGGAGGTTTGTGCTTTCTGAGTGCTCTTGTTATTCTGTTTGTTCCAGCTAATAGACCAACGTCCAACTGTGTGTTATCTCAAGTCTTGGGCTTAAACATTCATTTTAGGTTCATTTGGTTTGAGTTTATCTCAGTTTCCACAGCATCTTACATGACTGGGATTACAAGACTACTCCCTAAACAAGACCCTAGTCTGTCACAGTTTTCACACCCTCACAACCACAGCACACCTCAAATTGTCTATTCCTTAAGCATGGAACAGGTCTATCACTGTGTTTGCTCTCCCATATGCACTCATATCTCAAGGTGTCTACTCCTTGAACACCACAACTGTCTGTCACAGAGTGTGTTTTATCCACACACACACACACTGTGTACTCTCTCTGAACAGGACACCTGTCTGTCTTAGAGCCTCCCCTCTTCCTCTCAAGCTGTCACATGCTTATTCATAGCTCAGTGGACTGAATCAACATGAAATGAACTCTTGTGCCCAAGGCCACAATGTGCTACTGATCTGAGTATCAAACACACACCCTAACAGTCATAAACCTAACACTCCATCCATCACACCCTTCCCTTTATGGAGTACAATTGTAGATTGTAATTTTTTTTTAATTCAAATTTCGATAAAAGTCAACAAACAAAGTTTGCTTCAGAAGCATTGAGATGTATTGAAAGATACAGAAATAATTTTATTCTCAAACACAGGATAATGCTAATAATATAGCATGAATGGGATAAATTATTCATGTTTTGCAGAAAAATGTGTCTGCAAAATACGGGTAGTTTACCCTGTTTGTGCTATACTCTTAGCCTTATCCTGTGTCTGAGAATAAAATTATTTCCTTGTAATTTTTTTGTTTTAATCAAGCCTTAGAACTCCTAAGGTCGGTTAGTTGGTTTCCATGGTATATAAGTAACCAAGATCACAATGCCATTCCCCACCAAATGGGATGCTGGCCTGTTACCGGATTCAAGGCCAGTAATTTTGGGGGGAGAGGAGGACAAATGCATAGTTGACCTCAGTAGGATCCAAACTTGGAACATAAAGATATGCTGCTAAGTATTTTTTTTTTCAGTGTGCTAACAGTTTTGCCAGCTTGCCACCCTAATAATAATGATGATAATAATAATAATAATAATAATAATAATAATAATAATAATGATGATGATGATGATGATGATGATGATGATGATGATGATGATGATGATGATGATGATGATGATGATGATGATGATGATGATGATGATG
>NC_068984.1:10658655-10664741 GCF_001194135.2 Octopus bimaculoides
ATGATGATGATGATGATGATGATGATGATGATGATGATGATGATGATGATGATGATGATGATGATGATGATGATGATGACTGGTACTTGTTTTATCAACCCTGAAAGAATGAAAGACAAAGTCAATCTCCATGGAATTTAAACTCAGATTGTAAAGAAAGATGAAATGTCACTAAGTATTTTGTTCAGCGTGCAAATGATTCTGCCAGCTCACTTATTATTATTATTATCATCATCATTATTATTATTACTAACAATAATAGTAGTAATTCTTTCTACCATGGGCACAAAACCTGAAATTTTTGTGATGGGATTAGTCAATTACATCAACCCCAATATTTGACTGATACTTGGTTTATAGACCCTGAAAAGATGAAAGGCAAAGTTGACCTCAGTACGATTTGAACTTAAAGAACCAGAAAAAAAATTTCCTCTAAGCATTTTGTCCAATGTGCTAACGATTCTGTGAGCTTATCACCTTTGATTATAACTTTAAGCTACCTTTTATCTTTTACTTGTTTCAGTCATTAGACTACAGCCATGCTGGGGCAATGCCTTGAAGAAATTTAGTCAAATAAATTGACCCCGGTACTTATTTTTTTTTTTTAAGCCTGATACTTATTCTATCAGTTGCTTGAGTCGCTAATTTACAGAGACACCGGTTGTCAAGCAGTGGTGCGGGACAACCACAGGCACAAAGACACACACACATACACAAACTGAAAATGTGTATACATATATCAATACATAGGAATATTTTTTAAAATATTTATAAAATATAAATATATAGGTGCAGGAGTGGCTGTGTGGTAAGTAGCTTGCTTACGAACCACATGGTTCCGGGTTCAGTCCCACTGCGTAGCACCTTGGGCAAGTGTCTTTTACTATAGCCTCGGGCCAACCAAAGCCTTGTGAGTGGATTTGGTAGACGGAAACTGAAAGAAGCCCGTTGTATATATGTATGTGTGTCTGTGTTTGTTCCCCCACAACATCGCTTGACAACCGATGCTAGTGTGTTTACGTCCCCAGCAAAAGAAACCAACAGATTAAGTACTAGGCTTACAAAGAATAAGCCCTGGGGTCAATTTGCTCGACTAAGATTCATGAGTTTCGTGTGTTGAAGCATATTCTGTTGTCTAGGGAGTCGTTCTCTTTTAATGCCTTATAATTTAACACACTTACCAGTAAAATTTCCACTTATTTGTTATTTTTTTAAAAATTTTTCTAAAATTTTCATTGCGTCTTGCAACCTTTTCAATAGTTTTGACTCTCAAAATGAAAATTTTAGAAAAATAAAAACAAATAAAAAAGAAATAAGTGGAAATTTTAGCGGTGAGTGTGTTAAATTATAAGGCACCAAAAGAAAATGACTCTCCCCAGACACAACAGTAAACATATATATATATATATATATATATATATATTTATGACGGTCTGCATTATGTTTCCGTCTGCCAAATCCACTGACAAGGCTTTGGTCAGCCCGAAACTATAGTAAAAGTCACTTGCCCAAGGTGCTACACAGTGGGACTGAACCCAGAACAATTCAGTTAGGAAGCAAGTTTCTTACCACACCCTCACACTTCTGCTTATTTAAGTAATATTCTTGCCTTGACCTTTTCTTAAATTTGTCTTAGTTCTACTTTGTCTTGTTCATTGATTCTTAATGTATTACCACGTTTGTCCTTGGTTTAATCCTCATCTTGCTTCTTTTTATTTTTATCTAACAATGTATTATCGGTTTCTAAGAATTTTTCTCTTGTCAAAGTGGCCTTGGCTCATTTCTCTAAATACTTTTTAAATGTTAAAGGATGAATTCCATGCCAGACAATGGACTTTCAACCTAGATCAAGTTTAATGTCTAATGCAAAGAGCATTAGTGCTAAACAAAACAGAATCTGTGAAACTTGTTGCTCTTCTTGGTGTAAGAGAATGGAAGATGAAGTTACAGAATTATTAATGCATTAGAATAAATGCTTTCCAATATTTGTTCTGGTATTTCATATTCTGAGTTCAAATCCTGCCAAGGTCATATTTACTTTTTTCCTTTCTGAAGTTGATAAAACAAAATCTAAGCAATCAATATAATCATCTAGCTCAAAAATTGCAGGCCTTGTGCCTGTAATAGAAAGGATTATTATTGTTGTTGTTGTTGTTGGTAAGTATTGATCAATCAATCTGTGATCTCGTTTTAATTCCTAGAACAGTCTGCTTTACATTAAATATTAATATTCTTAGAAAAGTATGATTGCTGTCACTCTTGTTTTCTCTCTCTCTCCAACAAGACTTCATACTTAATGTTAAAAAATTCATTAACAATATCATTGATATAATTGTAGAAAGAAGTGGATGGCAGAACTCGGTAGAGTAACCGACACAATGTCTTGCTGTATCATCTCTGTGTTCTGCGTTCAAATCCTGCCAACGTTGACGTTACCTTTCATCCTTCTAGTACCAGTGAAATACTGAGGCAGCCAATATAAACAGTTCCCTCCAGGGCTGTGGAGTTGGAGTCATGGAGTCGGAGTTGGTAGAACTATACCGACTCTGATTCCGACTCACAATGTCTTTATTCTTTGATATAAACCAGTTATAACCTATAGGCCGACTCAAAGTACAAGAGTATGCATATGCTTTATGAGATATGTAGACCACAATCACTTGATTATATAAAGAGGAATCGGAGTCAGAGGTGCTGACAGTAGAGGAGTCGGAGTCAGAGATGCCGAAAGTAGAGGAGTCGGAGTCAGAGGTGCCGACAGTAGAGGAGTCGGAATCAAAGTTTTTTGTTTCAACGCCACAGCCCTGGTTCCCTCCCCTCAAAATCTGAGGTTCTACTTCTGTTAGTAATTATTATTGTTACTATTGTTAAAATGATAAACTGGCAGAATTGGTAGAGCATTGGACAAAATGCTTAGTGCATTTTTTCAAGCTTTACATTCTGAGTTCAACCCCCATTGAGGTCAATTTTGCTTTCATTTTTTTTGGAGTCAATAAAATCAAGTACCAACCAAGTATTGGGATCGGTGTAATTACCTAGCCCCTCACACTAAAATTTGAAACCATTATTATTGCTATTATCATTGTAATGACTCTGATGCACAAATTTAGAGCCTAGAAACTGTGCGGAAGCCTGTCATGTTTGTGTCTGTGTTTGTCACTCACCTCCCCCCTGCTACCTCTTGACAACTGGTATTGGTTTGCTTTTAATGTCTCTGCAACATAAATACTGGGGTCAATTTAATTAAAACTCTTCAAGGCAGTGCCCCAGCATGGCCGCAGTTCAATGACTGAAACAAGTAAAAGATAGAAGATTGTGTTGTTGGGGAGGATTAATTTAAACTCTGTTTAGTTGACTTGTTTGTTTTTTTTGCCTTGAACTATTCTCAATATATCGCTGCGGACAGAAGACGTTCGTTTAAGAGTTTCCCAAAGTAAACATTCGAAATATTGATTGATACGACATATTGATTTTGTTACAAGATTGATGACGTCCCAGAGACAATGGCAAAGCAAGCCATCAATTGATTAAACTTAGCAGTAAACTCAAATTGATAGTTCTTCTTTGATGGAAAAGTATTTCAAATAAGACCATTAACTCAGTTATTTTCATAATGTCTTTTTTATTTTTTATCATTCTCTAACTCAGAGGCACAAGATTCCACATATCTTTTAGTTTGTCTTTTTTTTTTTTTTTACATGATTCAGTCATTGGACAGCAGCCATGCTGGGAGTACCCCCTCAGAATGTTTTAGTTGTACAAATTAATTCCAGTATATATTTTGTTTATTCCCTTTTGCTGAACTGCTAAGTTATGTTAATAAACTAACACCAGTCATCAAGTAGTGGTGAGTTCAAAGACACACATACATGCATACATGCATGCATACATGAATAAATACATACATAAATAAATACATGCATACATGCATGCATAAATATGTATATGCATGCCTACATACATACATGCATGCATACATACATACATACATACATGCATAAATAAATACATGCATACATGCATGCATGAATACATACATACATAGAGACATACATATATACATGCATATATATGTATATAATATGCATACACACGCACACATGCCAGCATGGAAAACAGATGTTAAAGGATGATGATGATGATGACACACACACGCACACATGTGATGGGCCTCTACACCATTACCATTTACCAAATTGTGAGTGGATTTGGTAGATGGAAACTGAAAAGAAGCCCATCATATATATATCATATATGTGTGTGTGTTTGTCCCTCCATCATTGCTTGACAACTGATATTTGTGTGTTTACATCCCCATAACTTAGCGGTTCAGCAAAACAGACCGATAGAATAAGTACTAGGCTTACAAAGAATAAGTCCTGGGGTCAATTTGTTCGATTAAAGGCAGTGCTCCAGCATGGCTACAGTCAGATGACAGAAACAAATAAAAGAGTAAAAGAATATGTACTTACTGGTGTGTCTGTGTTTACGTCCCCGTAACTTAGTAGTTCGGCAAAAGAGACCAATAGAACAAGTACTAGGCTTACAAAAAATAAGTCCTGGGGTCGATTTCTTCAACTAAAAGGCGTTGCTCCAGCATGACCGCAGTCAAATGACTGAAACAAGTAAAAGAGTAATAATATAATGGTTTTATTGCTGCTTCATCTTTTGCACTATAAACTCAAACCCAGACCTTTTTATTTTATAATTATTTAGTCAGAGAGAGAGAGAGAGAGAGAGGGACAGACAGAGAGAGAAATACAGCATGCATGTGTGGCCCTTTTATTTTCTCAGTATTTCTGAAACCTGTAGGAAGAGATTATCCCCAAACTAGTGACCTGGTTTCTTTGGTTGCTTGCAACTGTGTGATCTTCTGTAAAACTACCCAAAAACCTGGCAGTTGTGGTTGCCTAGGCCTTGGCAACAGGTTGACCCTACAACTCAAGAACATGATAATGCAAAGAGCCTGAAAATATAACCCAAAGCATCACACCTAATATACTCCATTAATAATTCCATTTTCCATCGTTCTGAACTTGTACTTTAATTCATTGTCCTCCATTTATTAGAATTATTACACAGAATAACAATTTTCATCACATTAAATTTAAAATATTAATAATTAATTTCTCAATATATTTCACTAATCCATGCTCTAAATCCTAATAATTCTGCTAAATCATTGCTCCTGACTTGTACTTCATTTTGTTGGCTGTCCTCTATTTGTTAAAACTATTACACAATAGAATTTACACTGCACTAAAATTTCAAATATTAATAATTGATTACACACTATATTCAAAATTCAATCAATACTTGGTGGTCTACTTTAACAAATGTATGAAACTTTATCCCATGATATCAGAATGTCGTTCTACAGCATGGGTTTCATTGCTATATTTACTTTGCTCTTCACTAATCTCTCAATGAGATGGACTGACTGGTGAAAGTATATTTCACCATGGAAACAATACAACCCAACATACATTCTATCACTGTTAGTGGTCTAAACCTTCTCTGCATTATCCCGTTGTCTTCTCCCAAGTGAACACATTAAAAACCATTGATGGAGGGGATTATTTTCCTCAAGTCCCGATTCTGGACGAACAAACTCTTGAGCAAGTTATTTCAATCATCACCAACCCATCTTTATTATTTGATCACAATTGACAGAAGCACTTTCCTACTCCTTGTTTACACAGAGAAATATTGTTTTTTACTCTAGGCACAAGGCCCGAAATTTTGGAGGAGGGGGCCAGTCAATTAGATCAACCCCCAATATTCAACTGGTACTTAATTTATCGACCCCGGAAAGATGAAAGGGAAAGTCGACCTCGCCGGAATTTGAACTCAGAACTTAAAGACAGACAAGATACTGTTAAGCATTTTGCCCGGCATGCTAATGTTTCTGCCAGTTTGCTGCTTTTACATGAAGAGAAATATTCTCACACACATATTCAGGGAGAGGCAGGGAAGGAGAGAATGAGAGAAACATTAAAATGTCTGCATTGAATCAGTGATGCCAAATGAGTGGCACCAAAACAGCTATGCCAAAATGTCTCATATTCATCTTTAGTTAGAATATT
>NC_068984.1:10665304-10683325 GCF_001194135.2 Octopus bimaculoides
GTTGAGGCTCCAAGTCTGTCCAGTATTGTCTGCACACCTTGAAGTTTGGCGAATAAAAAACAAATAAAAGACAGAGATGTCCAGGTATTAGTGCATTTAACACCTGGACATCCTTGTTACTTATTTGCTTTATATATATATATATAAAATAAATAAATGCGTCCTTTTAAAGACTAGCCAGGCTCATGGGCCCGGTTTCCCGGTTTCAATGGCGTATGTGTTCCCCACCTGGACAGGATGCTAGTCCATCACAGCGCTACTCATTTTTACCAGCTGAGTGGACTGGAGCAACATGAAATGAAGTGTCTTGCTCAAGAACACAATGTGTCACCTGGTCCAGGAATCGAAGCCTTAATCTCACGATCATGATGCTGACACCCTAACCACTAAGCCACGTGCCTCCACATATATACATATATATATATGTGTGTGTGTGTGTGTGTGTGTGTGTGTGTGTGTTTTGCTTGTTCCACCACCCAGTACACTGTAAAGTGGTTGGCAAAACCATGCCAAAGCAGGCAATTGAATCCTAATGCATCTCTCTGGTTGGCCAGCTCCTGTCAAACCATCCAATGCATGCCAGTGTGGAAAACATATGTTAAATCATGACAATGGTGCACATAATAAAGATGATACTTGTTGAATATATGAGCTACCCATGTTTGTCTAATTGAAATATGAGCCTTTCAGGACCCATCTATTCTCATCTCATAAAATTTGTATGAAAGACAGAGAGATTACTTTGAGAAAACCTATGCTCAACGCCATTCTCAAAGCCTTTTCTTTTTTTTAGATGGATTTTCATGAACAATGATATTTTATATAATGTACCATTTTTTAATGATAGATGAATGTGAGTTCAGGGACATTTTGCTGACATTTCTAGCAGGTTGAGTAAACTGCATAGAGGCCCCTTTCTTAGCTTGTTGTCATCATAGTAGTAGTGGTAGTAGTAGTAAGAACAGCAACAGTACTGGTAACCTCTCTTACTCTTTACTCTTTTACTTGTTTCAGTCATTTGACTGCGGCCATACTGGAGCACCGTCTTTAGTCGAGCAAATCGACCCCAGGACTTATTCTTTGTAAGCCTAGTACTTATTCTATCGGTCTCTTTTACCAAACCGCTAAGTTACGGGGACGCAAACACACCAGCATCGGTTGTCAAGCGATGTTGGGGGACAAACACAAACATATACGCACACATACAAATATATATACATATATACGACAGGCTTCTTTCAGTTTCCGTCTACCAAATCCACTCACAAGGCTTTGGTCTGCCTGAGGCTACAGTAGAAGACACTTGCCCAAGGTGCCACGCAGTGGGAATGAACTTGGAACCATGTGGTTGGTAAGCAAGCTACTTACCACACAGCCACTCCTAATGAAATATTTTTCATTAATGGCGTTCACTCATAGATGCAGAAGGAAATAGTGTAGATAAAACCATGTGATCACAGTTGGATCATGTGACTACAATCAGACAATAGGTTCTGGGTGAAAATGTGTCATTTATTAAGAATGGAAAGTACAGGTCGTAACAGAAGGAAGATCAAAGAAGATTTGGGCAGAAGCTGTGAAGATTAGATTTTAAGATACTCCAACAGATAGCATTATTCTATAAAATCATTGAAGACATTATTAGCAAGAAAAATGTAAATAGATTTTGTTGTTGTTGAAACTTGAGTGTAAATATGATCAAAAACTTTCCTGTCAGGTTCAGATTGTTTGGTTTTTTTCTTTTGTTTAGCCTATTTAAAACGTTGATGTGTTCAGTTTTTATTTAACTCTTTAAAGCATTCAGGTTCCTCTGTCAAATGTAATGTTTATTTATCCACATTGTCTTGAATTGATCATACAATATTTTGCGGTTCCAAGATTGTGATGATATTTTGGAACAGGTGTAAGAGGCTGGATCTGGCCAGCTGGAACATAAAATTGGTAGAACATTTGGGCCAAAAACGGCTGATCTAAATGCTAAAGGGTTAAAGTCATATAGTATGATTTGTGGAAGATTTAGTTACTATTTCTAGCAGACCGAGTGACTATGTAGATGCTCTGTCATTATTGACTCAACAACAATAATGATGATGATGTCGATGACAATCTTGTAGTAGTAGTAGTAGTAGCAGTAGTAGCAGTGGTGGTGGTAGTAGTTGTTATTCGATCATGTTAGGCAAGGCTTCGATGATTTTCCGTTTTTTTTTTTTTTCTTTTACTGTAAGAGGAAAATGTTCTTTCTTCATTGTTAATAATTCTAATTTTCACTTCATTTGTTTTTTTATTTTTACGTAAACTATTTTACTTGGCAAACTTACACAAACACATGCACATGCATGTATGCACACACACACACACACACACACACACACACACACATGCATGCACACTAACCTATCTTACCATCAGCCACAGCAGTAGTAGTTTCATTATATATTTTTTTTTAAAAGCTTTTATGAATCAGATAAGTTTACATGTTACAACTGTTGCTATGCAGCTTATGCTGAATGGTGTCAAATGCTATGTGTATTAGTTCATGTGTACCTGGAGTAAAATGGTGTTGGTTATTATTGTTATTCTTCTGACGGTCGAAGTTCAAATTCTGCCAAGGTCAGCTTTGCATTTCGTCCTATTGGGGTCAATGAAATAAGTACTAGTTAAGTACTGGGTCAGTGTAACTGTCTAGCTCCTTCCCTGAAAATATTTCAGGCCTTGTAGCTATGGTAGGAAGGATTATTATTATTATTATTAAGGTGGTGAGCTGGCAGAAACGTTAGCATGCCGGGCAAAATGCTTAGCAGTATTTCGTCTGCCGTTACGTTCTGAGTTCAAATTCTGTTGAGGTCAACTTTGCCTTTCATCCTTTCGGGGCCGATAAATTAAGTACCAGTGAAACACTGGGGTCAATGTAATTGGCTTATCCCCTTTCCCAAAAGTGCTGCCCCTGTGGCAAAATTTGAAGCCATTATTATTATTATTTAAGACATCACACAGTATCCAATATTGTGATGTTGTTGAATGAAGATGTTGTGTCTACAGGATGGGGGGGGGGAGGTTGTACTGTCTGTCAAGTCACAACAAGGACCTCAGACAGACACAGTACTTTACGCAACATGCATGCAATTCTGAGTAATGCCGATTTAATTATTTCCCCCTGTATGTTCTGAGTTCAAATGCTGTGCAGGCCAATTTTGCCTTTCATCTTTTCAGGGCTGATTTGATAAGTATCAGCTGAACACCAGGATCAATGTAATCAGCTTCCCCCTCCCCTCGAAATTACTGGCTTTATGCCAAAAATTAGAAATATTATTAAAGCTGCAAACTGGCGGAGCTGTTAGCATGTTGGACAAAATGCTTGGCAGGTTCTCTTCCAGCTCTTTACATTCTGAGTTCAAATCTTGCCAAGGTTAACTTCGCCTTTTATTTATCTAGGGTGATAAAACACCCACCAAATACTGGGATTGATGCAATCAATTCACAATCCATCCCTAAAACCAATATCCAGCGTACCAAAATTTGAAACAATTGTTATTATCATTTCATTTATGTACAACAAACAGATTAGACTGTTTGAAAAAAATTCTTAACATAGAAATGCAACAAGTGACCTTAGATGCCAAGAACCCTCCTAAGTATCCTAGCTGTCCCTAATAATACTGTTTCCTGGAACTGCACTAAACTAGGCTTTATTCCTATTTCCCCTGTTTATCTGTTCATATCTTTAGGAAATTATTATTATTATTATTATTATTATTGATATTATTGTTGTTGTTGTTGTTTAGCTGTTGTAAGTTATATCTCTACCTCTATACATTAAGCAACAGTGCAATAGATCAATCTCATAAAAAAAAAAAAGAAATGTTTAGAATGTACTAGAAATATCTAACTTATACACTTTGTTCTCAACATGTGAAAAAGCATTTTTCTGTGAATCAATACATTTTCTCTTGAAGTTAAGAATTCTTGTGTCAATAATACATGTGTTAAAATATTTCAAAGAAGTTAGTATTTTATTTAACTTGTGGAAATTTCATGAAGTGAAAATATGAAATACAAGAGTTGGGACAACTTTCACAAGTATGTCACTTACAAATTGATTTCTTACGTAAAACCTCTCAGATTTGTATAAGCTGGGCAGGATATCTTGATTTAAACAAAAACTAGCGAAGAGGAGTAATCAGAGTGGCCAGTAGCATGTATTTGAATAACATAGACAAATACAGGTATATCGAATACTATACAACATAAATTCTTGGTTTATTAAAATTATCTCTGCCTCTCGAGTATGGGTCATAATTAGGAAATGGCGATTAAGACCAGCTTCATATAAGTCAATGTCAAGATTCAAAAATTCTCCATTTGTCATTAACACGGAATAAGATGAGCTTCTGGTCTGGAGATAAGAGGATGGTTGTGGACACATATTTCTGCTTCAGTAGCCATCACTGTTGATGTTATAACTCTGCTTGGATCATGATATTTCTTTCATCTTTTACTCCTTTCAGTCATTCGTGTGTGGCCATGCTGGGGCACCACCATGAAGAATTTTAGTTGAATGAATCAACACCCCAGGACTTATCATTTTTTTTAAAGCCTGGTACTTATTCTATCGGTTTCTGCTTGCTGAACTGCTAAGTTACAAGGAGGTAAACTCATCAAAACCAGAAATAATACATTTCTAAATCTCTAAGAGATTTATGCAGTAGTAATACGATGAAGTAGCTGTATGCTGTTGGTTAGACCTAGGAAGCTGCACTGTTTCCTGTTGGCCTTGACACCTTAAACATAAGGACACAGGAAATGTGTCAATGCCGACAGGAAGTGGTGCAGCTTCCTAGGTCTATCCAACAGTAGTATTATTCCCTTTAGGGGACTGTCACGTTAAGTTGACAGCATACAACTACTACATCAAAACCAGTTGTTAAGTGGTGGTGCTGGTAACACACACACACACACATAACAGGCTTCTTTTCAGTTTCCATCTACGAAATCCACTCACAAGGTTTTGGTCGTCCCAAGACTGCAGCAGAAGACACTTGCCCATGGTGCCATAGAGTGGGACTGAACCTGGAATCATGTGGTTGGGAAGCAAACTTCTTACCACACAGCCATGAGATGTTGTGTGATCCTTTTAAAAAGTGTAGTAGGTAATGTACATCCTTCGAGAGTCTTTTCATTTCCGTAGTACCTCAGTATCTAAGGTTTGTAAAGCTGTTTCAGCTAGGAGTGGATTTGAACTGAATACTGTCAGTTGTGTTGTGTCTGTGAGGTTTGCATCAGTAGGTCATATTTCTTCATGATATATTTACATTTAGTTAAACTGTGCCATTGATATTTAAAGTGCAGACGCTTTTAGTTGAATAGTAATTGTAAACCGTTTAGACAAATATATGTCTGTATTGTATTGACTCACCAGCTGTGGTTGCTATAACTTTAGTTATGACTAGTTACAACTGTATAGGCTTAACATATAACTGTACAAGGCTCCTGTCAATCTGTCCAACCCATGCCAGCATGGAAAACAGATGTTAAATGATGATGATGATGATGATGATCCTTGCAGATATGTGTTATGTTGTTTAACAGGATCTAATGGATTCAAGAGACTGCATCCTGTTCTAATGTTTACTTTGCCATGATTTTTGTATTGCTTGGTTGCCCCTCCTAATTCCAACCCTTTACAGAATGTACTAGGTGCATTTTTACAAGGTACCGGCTCTAGTGAGGTCCCCATGCAGCCTGCAAGACTAAGATCCCTTTTGAGTGGGACCACAGTAGAGAGGCGAGTGGCTTTATGCTATGGTTAAACTGAGGGAGAAGGGGCCAAAAGAGAATTATTAAAGGAGAGCTGTAGAAGAGTGGGTTGGAATGGTTGGTATGGGCCTGGAAAGAGATAAAAGTAGTGCTGATAAGGTATTAGAGTAGATCCTCAAGGTATGAGGTGAGAAGAAGCGAGTGGGGACTGGAGAACAGAAAGTGTGGGTGGGTAGAGGGTGCCAGAATGTATGAAAGAGCAACCTCTACTCATATTTAATATAGTGGTCATTTTCTTTGCTGGACTTGAGGAAATAAACTTTGATGCTTCAGTGATAAATCACATTCATATTGAGCAAATGATCTCAGTTAAGAAATAGAATTGAGATATTTGTTCAGTAATTCACCAATGGAAATCCATAGTGTAATGATGACCTCAGCTTTGAGTTTTTTTTTTTTTTTAATGTTTAAATCAATTTTGTATGCTTCGGTCAAATCTTCTCTGAATAAATCTATTGACCACAACTATCTGCTTCTTGACTTTGTGAGATTAGGAAGTAAGCTAAGTTCTCTCTCAGCTACTGGTTGATGGAAGAACAGGGTGTGGGCGTGGTTCCTCTCAGATTAAGATGTAAGAACATTAAAAGAAAGTATTAATCTTATTAAATGTTCAGGTCCAAGAATTTTTAGTGCATATTCCAAATATTCAGGAGAACTAAAACACACAGAATGCATTGTCCTATTTATAGCTTCACTGAAATGAATACAATAGACTTGAAATCATCTGTAATTGTAATTGAATAAGTGAATCTATTGGCTGTTTCATCTTTACAGTGTCAGGAAGAGGAAGGGCTTCATTAATCAAACTTTGCAGAACCTTCAACTCTTGCTATACATATTCTTTTATTCTTTTACTTGTTTCAGTAATTTGACTGTGGCCATGCTGGAGCACTGCCTTTAGTCGAGCAAATCGACCCCAGGATTTATTCTTTGTAAGCCTAGTACTTATTCTATCAGTCTCTTATGCTGAACCGCTCAGTCACGGGAACATCAGTTGTCAAGCGATGTTGTGGGGACAAACACAGACACACAAACATATACACAAGCACACACACACGTATATAAATACATACATACATATATATATATATATATATATATATATATATATATGTATATATATATACGACGGGCTTCTTTCAGTTTCCGTCTACCACATCCACTCACAAGGCTTTGTTCAGCCCGAGGTTATAGTAGAAGACACTTGTCCAAGGTGTCATGCAGTGGGACTGAACCCAGGACCATGTGGTTGGTAAGCAAGCTACTTACCACACAGCCACTCCTACACCATAGTGTAAAAATTATAAAAATATTTGTACTATGATTTCTGTATCTTTTTTGCTATTTTGACTCCAACTTTCTTGATACTACCCCTAGTTCTATGATACAAGCTTCCTGTTTGAAAATTATCTCAATTGAAACCTTCCATCAAAATTCACGTAAATTTATGTTCCAGTCACCAGGTTAATAATACTGAAGTTATTTTACTGAATACTTCTTTATTTTCAAAATTAATTGAAGCAAAAGCAGTGTATTTCAACAGAATATGGCAACAACAGCCCATTCTTTGAGCTATGAGTTTTCATGAAACATCTTCAGAATTCCTTACATTTGGCAACTGATGTAAATATTGATCCATGATGGGATACTGTTTATTATCAACTTGTTATTTTGGTTTCTGTTTGATTTTATCCTTAACAGCATCTTGCTTGCCTCCTTTTTTTATGTTCAATCCCTTTTCACATGTTATCTGCTTGTGAAGACTTGTTCAGGCAAGTGAATTTGAAATCGAAATCAAACCAAATTCGACGACTGGCACCCATGCCAACCTCTCCTTCATTGGACACTAAACTCGGCTTGCAAAGACCTGTTGGGGCAAGTGAAATCAAAATCGTAATTGAACCATATTTGATGATTGGCACCTGTTATATCCGGCCCAAATATTCTACCTGTTTTATGTTAAAACCAGCCAGATCTCACCTCTCACACCTGCCCTACAATATCATTGTAAAAAAGGTGGCGAGCTGGCAGAGATGTTAGTACGCCAGGCAAAATGCTTCGCAGCATGTTCTGAGTTCAAATTCCACCGAGGTCAACTTTGCCTTTCATCCCTTCGGAGTCGATTAAATAAGTACCAGTTATACACTGGGGTAGATATAATCAACTTAATCCCTTTGTCTGTCCTTGTTTGTCCCCTCTATGTTTAGCCCCTTGTGGTCAATAAAGAAATAAGAAATGCTAGCATGCTGGGCAAAATGCTTAGCGGTATTTCGTCTGTCTTTACGTTCCGAGTTCAAATTCTGCCGAGGTTGACTTTGCCTTTCATCCTTTCGGGGTTGATTAAATATGTACCAGTTACGCACTGGGGTCGATGTAATCGACTTAATTCCTTTGTCTGTCCTTGTTTGTCCCCTCTATGTTTAGCCCCTTGTGGGCAATGAAGAAATAAGAAATGTTAGCACACTGGGTGAAATTCTTAGCGGTACTTCGTCTGTCTTTACATTCTGAGTTCAAATTCCGCCGAGGTCAACTTTACCTTTCATCCTTTCGGGATTGATAAATTAAGTACCAGTTGTATACTGAGGCTGATCAAGTCGACTGCCCACCACCAACCAAAATTTCAGGCCTTGTGCCTAGAAGTAGAAAAAAATATCATTGCAAAAACAATTAAACCATTGAAATCTAGAAGCTACAAAATAATGCAGAATTAATTCAAAACAATGTGAGTAAACAAGCATTAGATTTAACAGAATAATCTGAATTGTAAAGGAAGGAAATGTTTTACTGTTTAAACACAAAGTAATGCATCCATTTTATCCAATGATTTACTGTTGCAAGTGTGGATTTATATTCAAAGTTAAGTTTGTTGTAATCTCAAAGCAATTCCCCATACTTGTTCTCTTTATCATTGGTTTTGGATGAAATAAATGTGTAATAACATCTCAAATCTTTTGTTTTTAACCAAACATTTATTTGGGATCTATTATTGCTAGAAGCCGTCTGTTAAACGATGATGATGATGTTCCACCCATGCTAGCATGGAAGGCGGACATTAAAGGCAGATGATGACGACAATGTATTTTGTCAAAGTTTTGATGGAGAGGTTCCACCAATATTCTTTGTGTTGAAATTTTTGGATGTACATCGTAACATGGTTGATTTTCCTGCCAACACCACCAACGTCACAAGTTCCTCATACAGATGGCATTGCATGTTATAGAGAAAAAAGTGTCATGCCACATTAAATGGTGACAGTATTTAGGGACAGTTGCTGATTAAATGTGTAATGTCTTGTAGAGAAATATTTGATATTTGACATTTCTACTTCATCGTGTGGGTTTATATATGCTTTGCTATCTCTTTTGGATGTGTCATTCTCCTTGTTTGTGTATGTGTATGTGTATGTGTGTGCGCATACACACATACGCACTCACACACACACATACACATATGTAGATGCAAGCATGGCTGTTCAGTTCAAAAGCTCACTTACGAAACAGTCTTTGAAATTCAATTGCACTGTGTAGATGCTGTCACTTGGTTTTCTCTCCTATAACCATAAGTTGACCTCTACTTTGTGAGTAAAATTGATAGATGGAAACTGTGAAGAAGCCTGTTGTGTGTGTGTTAAGGATGTTCATATTTTTTCCTAATCTTCATGTGTGTTCACTGATCTTAAACAAAAGCCTCACTGTTCATGCACATGATATTGTTTGTTCATAGTTCTCGACCTAACCACATCTTGGGTGGTCCATTGTTCAGCAGGCTGTGAGTTTATCACCTTTCTTCGAAACAGGTGAGGGTTGGCATTAGGAAAGACATCCAATTACAGAAAACTCTGCCCCTACATGTCTCATCTGACCCACACAAGCAAGGAAACATCAAGGTTACAATGAAAATAGTGATAAAACAATTGTGTGTGTGCATGTTCAGACATCTATAGGTAAAAATACTGGCATTTAAGTATCATACAAATGTTATTTCTATTTAATTAATTCTGTAAAGTAAAAAGACAAATATAGTTTTTCTTCTTTTTTTTGAGAGTTCCAGTCTTGCTTGTTTTCAGTGTAAGCTATTTATCATTTAACTTAAGTGCAGCAACAGTTTCGTGCACATGCAAAAACCTGCCCTAACAGGTAAGGATTATTTCTGAGGCTAACTTGATTTAAACCTGTAAATATATTGATTTTGCTAAGATGGAGCATAACATTTCAAACATGAAGTTTAAAAGCTACAAACATTATTCATACAAGTCAAAAGACTTTAACGTTGTACATAAATCTGGTTTCTTTTCTAGTTTGTTAGGGAAAAATCACAAGACATTTATGTTTAAAGTTTGTTTATGAAAGACAAAGACTTTTATTGCTACATATTGTTTCCTAGCCATGGAAACCCCTAGTTTTTGTTCTAAATCAAATAAAATGAAATTACTCAAGTTTAAGCAAACAATAATAGGAACAAGTTTATATATAATACAGTTCTATATTTAAGAGATGAGGAATTATGTACATTATTTACATTATTTACATTTGACGGATATTTGTCCTTATCTTGTTTGTTGTTAACACAACGTTTCTGCTGATATACCCTCCAACCTTCATTAGGTGTCTTGGGGAAATTTCGAACCTGGGTTCTCATTCCTAAGTTCTGGGTTCTCATTCCTAAGTTCTGGGTTCTCATTTCTAAGTTCAAATTCCTTGGCAGAATGTTTACTCAGAAATATAAACATTAAAAAGTATTTATATTTCTTAAATAGCTATTTAAGAAATATAAATATTAAGAAGTAATGCTATTTTTTAATAGCAATATTAAAAAATAACAGTAAGTTTTTTTGTCCAGTATGGTAACGATTCTACCAGCTCACCATCTTAAAAAAAAATTACTTAACCACCACCCCCACTCTCCTGAAATTGCTGGCCTTGTGCCAAAATTTGAAATATTTATTATTATCATCGTTATTCTCTCTCTCTCTCCAAGTGGCAACCACTGAGATCCATTTTCTCATGTCAAGATTCTCTTTCATTTGTTTTTGTAGGTCTTCAGTTTCATGTTGTGTCTCTGCCAATAACTCCATTGTAGTCATGTGGTCTTTGTCCTCTGTAAAAGTGCAGACAGTTCCAAACTATAACATCTAAATACAGCCTGTTATTCTACGCCATAGCCTACCCTGCATTGCGCAATAATAATTGAGATGGCTGGAATGTGTCTTTGGTCATGTGTTCACACCACAAGATTGGTGATAAAATGATGATGATAACAATGTATATGTACTTTCTTTTTATTCAATGTAGACAAATGAATAAAAATTCTATAGTCAAATACAATAGTTATTAGATTCATAATTATTTTTCTCACATTTAAACTATTCTTCCATATCTGCTTTCATATCTAGTTGACTTTCACAATTTCATTTTTCTTCTGTTATAGTAGATGTGTTTGCATCGAGAACATATGAATGTATGTGGTTACATCAAGTGTCCATACAAGTCTACATCAGTGTATGTATGTATGTGTGTGTCGTTCGGTGATATATGTATTTATATATGCATATATCTGTCAGTGGTGTACATCTGCAAAGTATGTAACCAATAACAAGAGAACCAAAACACCAATGTTCTTCAACCAAAGTCCATTATAATAATTCTTCAGTGACTTACACAATGATGTGATAAACTCATGAGAATGTTGGATGAAATACCACACAGCAATTTGTTCTGAATTTCTGCACTCTGAGTTCAAATGTTGCCAAAGCTGACTGTGATTTTTGTCCTTTTGGGCAATATTGTCTTAAGGCATAGGCACACCGAGTAGTTGCCTAGGGGCCTCACTGGTCTAAGGGTCCAATTTTGATATATACAAGGGGGTGCTGAAAAGTTCCTGGCTTTGAGGTTATCATAAAAGGCCTCATTGGAGGCCCAACCTTCTAAGTTCTTTGACAGGGCTTACAATAACTGCAGGCCTGCTGCGATAAATGTGTGAATCTGAAAGGGGAATATGTTAGATAAAATCATGATTAACTGATCCTCCAGTATTTTCTTTTATCCAAAACCAGGAAATTTTCAACACCCCCTTATATATATATATATATATATATATACATACATACATATGTTGTGGATTACGCTCAAGAGATAAATACTATAGGGCCCACCCTGTGCATTAATCTGTCTGGGGTCTATAATACTGCTGATTTGGCCCTGCTTTTAGGGGTCAATAAAACTGTACCAATGCAGTGTGGTGGATTGGTAGCACTGTAGGAATGCCCAACTGATTCTCTTGAAGTATTTGTTTCAGCTCTTTGTCTTCTGAGTTCAAATCCCGCTATGGCTTGCTTGGGTAACCTGTCTCACAGTATAACACCACTCCTTGGTGCTTGGGTGTGTTTTTTTTAGCAGAGTCCATACTGTTACAAGCATTTTGGCTAGGTTTCCTGTTTCAGTATACTTTCCTCCCTCCTAGGGTCATGAGCACTGCTTTCCATCCTGACTAAATAGAGAAAAACAAAAACAACTCAGACATTCTCTCATCATTCTTGCCATCAGGAAATTTAGTGAACAAATGATTGATCGATTTGTTTACAATTTGTGAAATTCTTATTTCAGTAGTTACCCAAGTGTCTTCTCTTAGACACTAGTTCTAGTTTCGGTAAATAAACCTTCATCAAACATTGTTTACAATTTGTGACATATAAAATAGATAAATAAACACAGATTTATATTGAATCATTATTCTTTATTTTGCAAGATTCTGTTATTCTTTTATTCTTTTACTTGTTTCAGTCATTTGACTGCGACCATGCTGGAGCACCACCTTTAGTCGAGCAAATCGACCTCAGGACTTATTCTTTGTAAGCCTCGTACTTATTCTATCGGTCTCTTTTGCCGAACTGCTAAGTTACAGGGGTGTGAACACACCAGCATCGGTTGTCAAGTGATGTTGGTGAGGACACACAAACACACACACAAACACACACACACGATGGGCTTCTTTCAGTTTCTGTCCACGAAATCCACTCACAAGGCTTTGGTTGGCCTGAGGGTATAGTAGAAGACACTTACCCAAGGTGCCACACAGTGGGACTGAACCTGGAACCATGTATAAAAAAATTCAGTGTGTCTGGCTTTCATTCTTTTGTCCAAAAAATACTTTCTATAAATGTTATACAATATTGGTTTATTTTATGACATCAAACTTCAGCAATAGATCTTAACTTTCTGACATTTTAAGCAGCTGATGCTGTGCTTACTGTCTCCCATACTTGTCTGGCAGTATGTTTTCTCTGGTATTGTGTGTGTGTGTGTGTGTGTATTGTTTCTTATTACATTGAAGATCAGAATTCATGTATGGAAGTTCATTCAGTATAGTTCAGATTTTCGTCTCTAAGACTTTCATAGTTTTATGTCTGGATACATATGTGTATGTATGCATACTTGCGTACATACATGGCTGAAAAATATATATACAATTATGAGTACATGTATGTGAATGCTCGTATATAGATATATCTTTGTATCTATATATGTGTGTGTGCGCACACATTCATTCATTATGGCTATTTTCTTGTTTGTCTGCCTCCTTTTATCTGTTTGATGATGGTTTATTCACCAAAACTACAACTAGTGTCTAAGAGAAGACACTTTGGTAACTACTGAAATTAGAATAGCTACAGTAAAATTTTCAAATTGGAAATGGTTTTGCATTTGAAAAAATTTAGGTCAGATGGCTCTTGTTTCTTTAAAATGTTTAAATCCTCAAGGTTAACTCTTATATTATTGCCAGCATTGCAGAAATGGTAGAGCAATAGATTACACATTACAACACTCCAGTACAAATTCCGCCAAGGTCATCTTTACCGTTTATCTTTCTGTTATATTCCATTCTGTTGTACAGTAATCCTTCGACTATCGTGGGTGTTATGTTCCAAAAGCTCGTGCAATTGCTGAAAATCCACAAAGTAGAAACAGTACTGCACCATTCTTTTATGGAAAATACGAAAACTAAAAGAAGCAGCACATATGCTAGGACACAACAATCTCCGAAGCAGACCGAGTGCAGATATGAATAGCATATGGGAACCGGTATTAAGGAAGGATAGGAAAACATTAGATTTATAAGCCCTTAAATTCACTCTTTAATTGCTCACTGGCATATGGCATAGTGGTTAAGAGCGTGGGCTACTAACCCCAAGATTCCAAGTTTGATTTCAGGCAGAGACCTGAATAATAATAATAATAATAATAACAGCAACAGCAGTGAAAAATACCTTAGGAATGAGAACCCACCTGATGAAGGCTGGAGGGTACATCAGCTGAAATGTTGTGTTAACAACAAACAAGATGAGGACAAATATCTGTCAAATGTAAATAATGTATGTAATATATTGAATATAGGGTCCTGTATCTATCTCTGGATATATAGAATAAATTTATGCATTGATACGTGGCATGTAAAAAGCACCCACTACACTCTTGGAGTGGTTGGCATTAGGAAGGGCATCCAGCTGTAGAAACATTGCCAGATCAGATTGGAGCCTGGTGCAGCTGCTGGCTTTCCGGTCAAACCGTCCAACCCATGCCAGCATGGAAAACGGACATTAAACGATGATGATGATGATGATAATGATGATACATATCACTGCTTAGCGCTCCCACTGTGTAATATAGAATAAATGATTCTTTAGTTCTTAAATATATAAAATTCTATATAAATACCTGAAAATTTAGAGGTGCAGCCTCTCTCTTCTCAGCGTTCACATCCTTACTGATCAACTGAGTCAAAGGTGGAGGGACAAAAGGCGGTCTGTGCTCACACATATCACACAGGCACCTAAAACAATTTATAAAAGCATGGCAAAGTCTATCAACTGATACATACTTGTGAGTGACTTGCTGTGTGTTTTATATTATAGAAACCTAGACTTTGCATATTGTAAATATGATACTACAGTTTGTGACTTCTTTCCCATAGGATAAGACTGGCAGGAAGGCATACCACAAACAGGTATTTCTATCTTACCTTTAAATGAAATACACTTGTCGAAATAAGTTTTACTCATTTAGTTTTAAATTGGTTTCTCTCCTTACAGCGATGTAATCACTTATACAGATAACTAATTTGCTAACTTATTTAAGCTTCAAAGTCTTGAAGAATATTACCGATTTGGCAGATATTGATATTAACATCTTTTAAAACTTTCTATGCTTATAATATTTCTTTAGTTTTTATATATATATAAGCATAGAAAGTTTTTATGTATATATATGTGTGTGTGTGTGTGTGTGCGTGTGTAAATGGATATGTGTCCCACCCATGCCAGCGTGGAAAGCGGACATTAAGCGATGATGATGATGATGATGACATATATATGTGTGTGTGTTATTTTGTCGTCATCATCATCATCATCATCATCATTTAACATCTGCTTTCCATGCTGGCATGGGTTGGACGATTTGATTGAGGACTGGCGAACCAGATGGCTGCACCAAGCTCCAATCTTTGTATATATATATATATATTTATTTATTTATAGATAGATAGACACACATGCACATGATAAGCTTTTCTCATCTTCTGTTTACCAAATCCACACACAAAGGTTCGTTTGGCTCAGGCTATTGTAGTAGACACTTTACCCAAAGTGACATACAGTGGAACTAAACCTGAAACAATGAGGGTATGTGTGTGCATATATATATATATATATATATATATATATATACATACAGGGTGTCCACAAAGTCTGGCCATATGGGGTAAATAAAATCATAACATAAACAATTAAATATAAGAAATAATAATTTCTTAAAGTATGTGTTAATCCCCATGTACCCAGACTTTGTGGACACCCTGTATATAAAGCAAATTAGTAACAAGAGTGTCCAGGTATCAGTGCATTACAGCCGTTTCAAGTGGCTCCATTTAATTGATCAATGTTAAGCATTACATCAGTTTGAAATAACCCATTTTCCTCAGATGCATAAGATCATATAGGTTTTCAACACACGGGATATTCCATTATAATTTTATAGCAAATACCTGGACATCCTTGTTACTTATTTGCTTTTTATTCACCTTACTTCGAGCTGTGCAGACAATACTGGACTGACTTGGTGTCTCAGCTTAAGTACCTAATTCAACTGAATCTTAATTATTTCTTAACTCGTCAACTATGCTTACATATATATATATTCATATTATTAAATAGCAGCAAAAATATCACAAAGACTATTTCGTTTTTGGACACATCACAAAAACCGTTACTCAGTTTCATGTTCCCATTCATCAGACATTTTTATTATAATAAAGCATATTACTCTACCTCTGGTATTCGAGTACTAGTTTTTCCACCTTGTTTTGCATTTATGTGCTTACTCTGGTATATATTCGAAGGCTATCATTCACCATGATAGATCGCTAACCACTACACACATTTTTTTTCTCTGCTTGTTTCTTTCCTCTCTTTCTGTGTTCCTTTCTGTGGAAGAGCGTAGGCCCGAAACATTAAAGACTTTTTTCAATTCCCAAGCATTATACTAATACATCTGTTTGTTTTCTACACCACCTGTCTTCGTCTGTTGTTTTTTTGTGAATTATATATATATATATATATATATATATATATAACAACAGGTGTATAATGTGTCAATCCACTACAGCTATTTCCATTATACATCAGTTGATATTTATTTATTATTCACCTCATTCGGAACACCTGCTCCTTGCATAGATCTACTGTATATTATGGACTGTATATTTAGTGCAACGTGCATTTCCTGATTAGCCTCAGGACGCATGATATACTCAGTCAGGTACAGTTAGTCGTATACATAACCGGAGTATCTTTCTGCCTGTACTTCGGTACCTGCATGTGTATTTCTCTATTTTTGTTGAGTACACATTTTAATTCACGACTTGACCCGGTGCCTTACCATGTAAGTGTCTGATTCACTTGCATCCTGATCTATTTTATATATATATATATTTCACATGATCATGTGACCAATCAGACTATCAAATGTTGTTACACATTGCTGGTCACAATGCACTTTTTGCATTGTTTTAGCCTTCAAATGATGCCATCCTGATAGCTAGGTGGGCAGGTCAACAATCCCCTTCTAATTGAAGGGGAATTGGAGCAATGTGAATTGAAGTGTTTTGCTCAAGGACACAACGCATCACCCAATCAGGAAATTGAACCCACAATCTAGTGATCACTAGTGCCACAGCCTTACCACATGGCTATGCGCCTTCACATATATATGTATGTATATGTGTGTGTGTATGTATTTGTATGATAGGTTTCTTACATTTTCTGTCTTGCAGATCCATTCACAAGGCCTTGGTCTGTGTGGAGTTATGGTGGAAAATATTTGTGCAAGGTGCCATGCTGTGGGTCTGAACCCTAAAACACATGGTTGGGAAGCAAGCCTTTTAACTGCATAGACATTCATTTTACACAGCGTAACACAACATAACATGAATATTATTTCTAGTTAATGATGTTATTTCTGGTTAGTGGTGAGTAATTTTTTCTTACTCATAAACTAGAAATAGCACAACTATGCACATTTCTGTCAGGAATCCCATTAAATATGGTAAGGATCAGTCTCAAAAAAGCATTTAGTCACCATTTCCTTTTAATAGATGAAGACTGGCAACAAGGTATAGAACATATGCAAAAGTGTGTGTGTGTGTTTGAGTTTGAGTAGGTGTGGCTATGTGGTAAGAAACTTGCTTCCCAACTATATGGTTCCAGGTTCAGTCCTATTGCGTGGCACCTTGGACAAGTGTCTTCTACTATAGCCTCTTTTGCCAAACCGCTAGGTTATGGGGACATAAACACACCAGCATCGGTTGTCAAGCGATGGCGGTGGGGACAATCACAGACACACAAACATGCACACACACACACACACACACACACACACACACACATACACACACACATATATATATATATATATATATACATACACATACATACATACATACATACATACATATACAACAGGCTTCTTTCAGTTTCCTACCAAATCCACTCACAAGGCTTTGGTCGGCCCGAGGCTGTAGTAGAAGACACTTGCCCAAGGTGGCATGCAGTGGGACTGAACCCACGACCATGTGGTTGGTAAGCAATCTACTTACCACACAGCCACTCCTGTGTGGTGAGTAGCTTGAAGAATATAGCTTCTATTCTTCTTCCCATTC
>NC_068984.1:10683419-10687021 GCF_001194135.2 Octopus bimaculoides
CAAAAGTAATTTTATGATCTACACTTCAAAAAGCTCTTCTCTATTTCATTCACATCAGTATCACTTTTGTTTAATTAAAACTGGGACATCTAAACACGTTCCTTCTTTCTATCTTTCCTTTCTTCCTTCCTTCCTTCTCTCACACTATTACCCATCTATATTGTTCTCTTGATTTATATATATATATATATATATATATATATATATATATAAAACTCACACAGACTCCTACAACTTCATATTAATACTATTTTTGATATATTTGATTCCTAAGTTTTTCCTGTGTTTACCATTCATAAAACATTGCCATCAAGCTATATATATATGACGTATTGGAGTCAATTGTTGGTGATCTGTAATACCATCATGAAATAATGTTGTTGTTGTTTGCCCCAGATTTAATCTTGACTGAGAAAAGCAATGATTAATGTATTCCAACCATCACGGGCCTGTCTTATTTTAGATTGTGCAATAGGCTCTCTTTTCTCCTTAGCAGTAGAATGTGACGTTAGGGAAATTTAGCTACTATTCTTAGCAATCCAAGTGGCTCAGCTTCATGGGTGTTCCTCTCATTTGTAAAGTCTTCCTCATTTTGTGTTTGTTCTTTTTTTTTTTTACATAAATTTTATTTATTTATTTTTTTCCCACTTGTTGAGTTTGGAGGAAGAATCAGAATGCTAGGCCTTTGCAGGCCCTGTAAAATGGAAGAGCTTGATGCCATTACCATTTCCATTTAAACTGCTCCAAGAAAGACATGAGCAAGGAGATTCCATTGGGGTGACATTCCTCACAGAAAAGACTAGTTTAGGGCCAAGGGGGTAGGATGCATCAAGTGTAATGAGAAGTGGAAAGCCATTGTAGTAATGACAGGAAAAACAGGGAAAGGAAACAGCATGACTGTAGATCACTGTGTGAGTTGTTGGCACTCCGTCGCTTACGACGTCGAGGGTTCCAGTTGATCCGATCAATGGAACAGCCTGCTCGTGAAATTAACGTGCAAGTGGCTGAGCACTCCACAGACACGTGTACCCTTAACGTAGTTCTCGGGGATATTCAGCGTGACACAGTGTGACAAGGCTGGCCCCTTTGAAATACAGGCACAACAGAAACAGGAAGTAAGAGTGAGAGAAAGTTGTGGTGGAAGAGTAGAGCAGGGTTCGCCACCATCCCCTGCCAGAGCCTCATGGAGCTTTTAGGTGTCTTCGCTCAATAAACACTCACAACGCTCGGTCTGGGAATCGAAGCCATGATCCTATGACCGTGAGTCCGCTGCCCTAACCTCTGGGCCATTGCGCCTCCACAGATCACTGTGTGGGACACATCGTTTAGTGACTGACTTCTAAATGGTTGAGTGGTCCTTCTCAAGATGTGGACCAGGACCCTTTCTTACTAGCTTGTGACATTCACGTATGTATTACTCACATGTAAGGCTGGAGTGTGTTGGATTGTTTTAATTTAAGGCTGATTATTGTAGTGGCTGTAGTGGCTTCTCCTTCCCAATATTTTAGCCATATCCACAGGAAAAGGTGAACTCATTGTTGCAAGCAAATGAAGGCTTCATCAGTTTTATGACATTGTCACTATTTAGAGATGTAAGCTCCTGCCTAGAAGTATTTATTTACAGCCTGGTGGACTGAGCCATAGCGACATGACAGTACTAGTGATTCTGCCCATGTCTTGGTTCATTGTTCAGAACTCTTTCAACTAAGTCATCTGTGCAGTTAGTCTAAATTATCACCTGTAATGCAATTATGTTGAAACAATTAATTACATTTACTTTCCTTTACAAAAAAAGAGAAATACCTTGTAATGACGACACATGATCTGAAATCATTAAGATATCGTTTGAAGGTTTCATAGAACAAGTGTTTTGATGTGGCAGATAAAGCTTCGTAGATTACAGAATAGATTTTCTACACTTTTATCAGTTCTGATTCAAAATCTAAGCTTTTTCATAGAAGTCTCTTGTATGCTGCCATTTATTGAACACTGCAACTTGTTCTGCAATCAAAAAACAAAAACAAAAGAAAATAATAATAATAATAATTTTTGCAAGATTTCTTCCTGATCAGTGGAGATTTCTAGCAGACATTTTCTCATCTATTCCCCTTAATTCTCTTGAGAGAAAACTCGGAAGTTATAATATGGTCTTCATTTGGAAAATTATGTGAAACATAATACCTTAGTTTGTTAATCTAGAACTTGGTAGCATATCTGTTTAACTTGAGCTATATCTGAAAATTCCATTAACCAGAATCCTGTCTGCACTATTCCTACAATTCCATTCCAAAAGCATACATATGCCACATTAATCACCCGACATTGGTTACTACTAAAATAACATACATACATACATACATATAGATATATATATATATATATATATATATATATATATATATGTATGTATGTATGTATGTATTCTTCAAAAACCTGATTTGATTCATAAAAGCATCAACACTGTGGTTTCTTCTTTCACAATTCTTCTTTTCCAATTATCTCCAATTGATTTTTTCCATAGTATACTCAATACCAGTTATTAGCAATTTGGTAATAGGAAAAGATGCATTGATCATTATGGCCCCAAGATATAGAACGAAATATTTCACCACCAGCTAATTAGAATATTTCGTATTATCTTCAAACTTTGAAGAAAAACAGAAAACCTTTCTAAGAAATAAGAATGCTTTCTCTAAAGCTGTGGCAACATCATTTCCATGATGTGAACAACAAAGGCACTGAGCTTGTTGAATCATTAACAAGCCAGGAAAAATGCTTCACGGCATTTCATCCGTCTGTATGTTCCAAGTTCAAATTCTGCCAGGGTCAACTTTGCCTCTCATCCTTTAGGAGTTGCTAAAATAAGTTGAATTTAATCCCTCCTCCTAAATTGCTGGCCTTGTGCTAAAATTTGAAATCCGTAATGTGGACAAGAGGTTACTGGAAATGCAGAAGTAGTGGAGCATCATACTAAAATGTTTGACAGTAATTTACTATTATACAGTGTCCACAAAGTCTGGGTACATGGAGTAAATATAATCATAACAAAAACAAATATAAGAAATGATAATTTCTAAAAGTATGTGTTAATCCCCATGTGGGTACATGGAGTAAATAAAATCATAACATAAACAATTAAATATAAGAAATAATAATTTCCGAAAGTATGTGTTAATCCCATGTACCCAGACTTTGTGGACACCCTGTAGTATGAAAATTAAAATATTGTCAAGATTAGGCTGATATTATGAATACCAAACATTACCTGGGGGCTGATTCAATCTCTTACATTCCTAGTTTACAAATGTATAACGAACACTGTAAATGTGGGTAAATAAATATTTCGCACCATCATCATCATTTAATGTCCACATTTCCATTCCATGCTTGCGTGGGTCAGATGGAACTTGTTGGAGCCAATTTTCTGTGGTAGGTTGCAAACCTTCACATGTTCCCAAGCAAGGTAACATTTTCCATTTCTTGGCATGTTTTTTCCCAGAAGGTTAGAAATGAACAAATTTGATTGTATGATGATGTTGCCTGCTTCCAACCATCACATAATATCTAGGCAAGGGTATATATATATATATATATATATATAT
>NC_068984.1:10687298-10689089 GCF_001194135.2 Octopus bimaculoides
ATATATATATATGTATGTGTGTATATGTTTGTGTGTCTGTGTTTGTCCCCCCAACATTGCTTGACAACTGATGCTGGTGTGTATACGTCCCCGTAACTTAGCGGTTTGGCAAAAGAGACCGATAAAATAAGTACTAGGCTTACAAAGAATAAGTCCTGGGGTCAATTTGCTCGACTAAAGGCAGTGCTCCAGCATGGCCACAGTGAAATGACTGAAACAAGTAAAAGAGTATACACACACACTCACACACACACACACACACATACACACACACACACACACATGCAGGGCTTCGTTTAGCATATATTTTATATTTTATATGAGATCAGTACTATGACATCACTTGAATTGGCAAACAGCAATAGCTATACATCATCTTCATCATTATCAGCATCATCATCATAGTCACAATTTCTTCAAGACTTGGTAGATTTCCTGAGACCTTCAAGAATAAAATAAAAAATAAATTTACTACTGAACAGACATGTTTACATTTTCTTAAAAAGAACAAAAATTCTACAAGATTCTGGTGTTTTGTAAGAGGTTTTCCTGAAAAATTTCATTGGAGAGATTCTTCAGCTTTTATTGAAATTAAATTTTTCATTATACTTGTATGAGAGTCCACTCAAATATTTCATACATTTAATTCAATGTGGGTTGTTAGTAACACACACATATATATTGTACTACTAGTAACGCACACATATATATTGTACTACTAGTAACACACATATATATATTGTACTACTAGTAACACCGCTAATAACTCATTCAATGTAGGTCATACAATATTAATGCATTATATAGTAGTAACACATAAGTGAATCACATTGCTGGCAAGACATACATGAGCAATGGTGGACTGGGTCTAAAAATATTGGTTGCCGGGAGACTAAGGGGGCCTGCAACAACAAGGGGGCCCACCCTCAACTACAATGCTATAATTTATTTATTAATTTTTTTTTTTTTTTGTTAAAATCATTCTTTTCAACTGTCTACAAACACAATCAGACTGAAATAATTAATGCATTCTTCCAGGAGTGAATTAAAAATTCTCAAACTTGAGGGTATGGGCCCCTTAGATACTAACATGGGCTCCCACATATGGATTCTAATGGTGCAGGGACCCACTTGCCATCAGGCAAGCTGGTAACCTGGCCAGTCTGCTACTGTGCATGGGGATCACATTGTCTGAGACATAGGTGAATCATATTGCTAGTAACATACATGTTGAAAATTTGGCTAGTGAGAAATATGTCAGTCATATAGGCTTAGGTGTGGTTGTGCTTGCTTTCCCGCCATAAGGTCTTGGGTTCAATCCCAGTGTGTAATGTCTTAGACAAGTCTCTTCTACTATAGCCCTTATAAGTAGGTTTGGTAGACAGAAACTGAAAGAAGCCTGCCAGCTGATCTTGACTCCACTGGTGTGGATATTTTGACTAGAGTTAAAAATTCTAAAATTCTGGTACCATGCACTGCTTCTTAGCATAATACACACACACACACACACACACACACATAAATATACAGGGTTGGCCAAAAGTCACCCGATAGTAAATCAAAATTCCATAAATACTTAATATTCAATTTTAATTATTCATTCCAATTATGAATGTTTAACAATTAAATGCTGTGAGTTAAAAATCACCGGTTTTTTTTCAACATTTGTCTGTTTATCAGCGAAGTCTTGTATAAGATAATCTTTTAATCTTGTTTTAATCTTGGAATTAAATAGGTTTTGATTTACTGTCAGGTGACTTTTGGCTAACCGTGTGTGTGTATGTATATATA
>NC_068984.1:10689519-10692645 GCF_001194135.2 Octopus bimaculoides
TATATACGAGGTCTGATCAGTAAGTATCCGGGCTGTTGCCATAGTAATAAAGTTATAGCATATAAAGCCATTTGGTAAAAATTGACCTTGAACACTGCTGTGCATGCACACTAAGTTTTAACGTTCTAGCTCACTTCTGCTGTTTACGGCAGTGCTTGGAAGGAAGGTGTGTAGCATGTGATTGTCGCATTGACCATGACAGAGAAAGTTGTCATGGTGATACCTGCTCAGAGGCCTACACCAAGTTACAGAAAGTGTACGGAGAGGAGTGTATAAGCCACACACAAGTGTATGAGTGGTTCAAACGTTTCCAAGATGGCCGAAAAACTGGCAATATCGACAAACATTCTGTGAGACCCAGAATGTTCTGGGAGATACATCAGAGTATGTGAAGATTAGATACAGTTTAGTTCAGTCTATTATCACTGAAGATTTGGGTATGAGATGCATATCTGCCAAGTTTGTGCCAAAACTGCTTAAGCTGACCAAAAAGACACTTGGGTTTCAGTTGCACAAAATCTTGATTGTGTCAAGAAAAGTGAAAACTGTTGGAAAACATTGCGTAGGTCACTGAGCAGGTATCACCAAGCTTTTGGCAAAATTTGATGCAGATTCTCTGCTCAATTTTCTCTGGTATGTCCAATGCAACAATCACATGCTACACACGTTCCTTCTAAGCACTGCTAGTGTTCATGCAGAGAAGAGTTCAAGGTCAATGTATGCCAAGTAGTGTGCTTTAGCTTTGTTACTAAGGCAACAGTCCGAATACTCATTGATCAGACCATGTACATATATATAGTGTTTTATTGACTGCTAAATCCATAAGTTTTTTTATTCTTTCTCTGTTTATTTCCTTGTGTTCCTTTCTGTTGAAGAGCGTATGCTCGAAACATAAAAGACTTTCTCACCTTCTCGAGCGTCAAAAAACTAATACACCTGCTTGTTGTTTATACACCTGTCTTCGTCTTTTGTTTTTCTGTAAATTTCAACTATATATATATATATATATATATATATATATAGATATAGATATATATGTGTGTGTGTGTGTGTATATATATATATATATATATATATATGTAGTGTGTGAGTGTGTACCTTTGTCTTGATATCATGGTTGTAAACGAGCATCACCATCATTGAAGCAGTATTGTGTATTGTTCATTTCCAGTTTTCTGTGAAAAACATGTGTGGCTACGGGGAAATGTTATATTGCTTGGAAACAAGTGAGGGTTAGAACAGGAAGAGCATCCAGTTGTAGAAAGTCTGCCTCAAAAAATTCAATCTGACCAATGAAAGTATGGGAAAGTGAACATGATGATGATACTGTCACCAACACATTGTATGTGGATCGTACTGATAGTGAAAACGTGTAGATCATTATTCATGACATGTATATAGGTCACAGTATCAGAAACCTGTTATTTGAGAGTAATTCTGCTAACAACACACATGTGGGTTAGAGTGTTAATAACACATGCAGGTCATATTGCTATTAATTCATATGTGAAAACCGCTACCAATATATGTAGATCATTCTGTCAGTAATATGAAGGCTTGTAGCTTAGTAAACTGGGGATCCACAGTAGTCTTTTAAGGGCCCCTGAAAATTTTTTGCTTTAAATGTGTATATATTGGTATGTGTAGCATGAAACAGTTGGGTTTCTGTCTCTAACATTTTCCTTAGTTCAACCTATACAAGTTAATGTGTGAAAAACAAGATACCAATTTTGAAAGAAGTTTCTATAAAACTAGTTTTTAAACATGAAATGGCTATGGGATTCCACTAGAATGAAATAGTAATCGAAGGGGTCCATAGATAGTGATTGAGAACCCCTGGTCTAGAGCAAGGAAATGTTCTCCAATGACAAAATACAACAGCGATCAGCTATTCACATTCAAATCTGCCAGATTATAGAGAGAATAAGAAGATACATTATTGCAATAAGCATTAGTTTCTGTAGTAATAAGTCTTAATAATAACTGCCTATACTTAGTGATGTGTTATTTAGGGTTGAAATCTAATAAGTTGTCTATTATCAATATATTTGCTATAATCTGGAAGAAGCTATGAAAATGAAACATTTTTTTCTTCAGCTCTAGATCCAACAGCTGGTTTACTTGACATTTGGAAACTACATCTGGTGTCATCAGATGCATAAAGGTTGTTTGGTACAGTAAACTGGAAGTAGAATCAAAGGAAGTTTTTTGGGGTTTTTTTATCTACAGAAATAAATAAAGTCAATAAATATTATTTCTAAACGTGAATCATTTCGAATCCTGTACAGATGGGTGGATTGTAATGTTTTTGTCAGGGGCTTTTCCTTGTTAAAGAAAATTGTTGTCTGAAGAAAACTCCTGCCTAAAACATTAGAATTCACCTCTGTTCCATGCCGCTTGACATTATACAATTTTTCATCCTCCTCATCATCATGTCTGCTTTACCATGCTTGCATGGACTGGATAGAATTTGTTGTGGAATTTCTACAGTTAGATGTTCTTCCTGTTGCCAACCTTCACCTGTTTCCAATGTGTCCAGACATGTTTTCATGGATGATTGGAAATGAAAGAATTCTGCTTGCATAACGGTGACGCTTATTTACAACTATCATATGAAGTCAAAACAAGGAGACAGTCACACACACACACACACACACACACACACACACACACACGATGGGTTTCTCTCAGTTTCCATCTACCAAATCCAGTCACAAGGCTATGGTCAGTCTAAAATTATACCAGAAGACACTTGCCCAAGTTGCCACACAGTGGGACTGAACCTGAAACCATGTTGTTGTGGAGCACAGTTCTTAACCACACAGCCCGACCTGTGCCTAAACCATTCTATTTCTTATCCCGTTGGATTATCAAGTCATTCTTTTCCTGTTGTGCAATTCAAGAGAAACTGTACACAAATTGTGTTCTAATGTTCTAAGTTTCCAGTATAATGTTGCAAGCTAACAAAGCAGCCACCACCACTGCTCATAAAACTTTTAAAGGTTACACTTTGTTAAAATGACAGGTATTAAATTTTTAGGCATTCAATTGATAAACTAGGCTGTCACACTGTTGAGTCACTCAGATACAATTTTCTTTGTTATTAAACAACTTCAGATCAACTGC
>NC_068984.1:10692662-10694882 GCF_001194135.2 Octopus bimaculoides
AAAAAAAAAAAAAATAAAGCAAAGAGAATTTCAAGAAAAAATGAGTGGTGGGGGGACTGAAAGCATAAGTTGAATCATCCTCATCATCATTTAACATGCGTTTTCCATGCTAGCATGGGTTGGACAGTTCCACCAGGGTCTGGGAAGCCAGGAGGCTGCACCAGGCTCCAGTCTGATATGGCAGTGTTTCTACAGCTGGATGCCCTTCCTAACGCCAGCCACTCCAAGAGTGTAGTGGGTGCTTTTTACGTGCCACTGGCACAGGGGTCAGAGGAGGCTGGCAACAGCCACGATCAGTTGGTGCTTTTTATGTGCCACCAGCACGGAAACCAGTCAAGGCGGCGCTGGCATGAGTATGATTTAGTGACTCAATAAAATGCATTTAGTACTCTCTGTAAGGTGATTGGATACTGTAAAAGACATTCAGTTGTTAAAAATGCGAAAAATGTAATGTGTCAGTCAAACTGTCCAACCCATGCCAGCATGCAAAGCGGATGTTAAACGACGACGATGATGATGATGATTGAGTGAGAGAGCAGGAAATGCCATTGAAGTGACACTGGGTTACAAATATACGAAGCCCAGTATACCCATCATGACTGCCCATCTGATAAACGTACACCAAGCACATGCATCACAACCATATGTGTGTGACATGGTGATCTCATACCAAGATAAACAGCGCATGACCTTACAAGTGGGGCCCATTTTCTTCAGGTCAAGTAGCTCATCCTGCTCAAAAGTCCTTGAATAAGGGTTGAACAAAATGATGAACAAAACACCAATGTTTTCAGAGGTGAATGATTCAAACCCCAAAGGATTCTTCTCAACACATGGCTATGATGCTCCCCAATTACTTCTGCTCGTGATCAGAGATGCACATATCGTCAGCCACCAAGGGACATGCTGAACTGGTTAAGGTCAAACAACTGACAAGCAAATCTGTGGTATTAAGCAGAATATTTGCTGTAGCCCATCTTTTATACCAAGGCAAAACAATGTACATGATAACACTTCGAATCAGTTAAGACCAGAAGCCTTGAAAGCCACTGCCTGGTACTGTATCAGGGCATTCTTTTATTATTATTATTATTATTATTATTATTATTATTATTATTATTAAGGTAGTAAGGAGCAGGCAGAATCATTAGCATACCAAACAAAATGCTTAGCAGCATTTCATCAGTCTTTACGTTCTGAGTTCAAATTCTGAAAAGGCCAGCTCTGACTTTCTTCCCCCTTGGGTCAATAAAATAAAAGTACCAGTCAAGTACTTGGGTCAATAGCATTGACTAAACTGCTTCCTTTTTAATTCCTGGCCTTGTTCCTAAATTACAAGCAGTTAATTGCTTTATCAGAATAGAGGGGTCACAGTACCCAGGGTCTTTGAGACTAGTGGCAAGAAACGATTAAAAAAAATATCCTCCAACCAGAGATCTGGTCCAAATGTCTTTTGCTGAGTAAAACCAATCAAGAGCCAGAAGATTATTTAGGTGTAATTGAAAGGGAATTTGGCTGTTATTTCTCACAGATCAATCAACTGTGTGGTGGATCCCTCACCAGTTTTATGACCCTTCCACCCACTGAAAGTAACAGTGACTCGTGTAAAGATAATGTCTGTGAGAGGAGGAATTTATTAGTCTATCAGTTCATTATCAGTTAATATGAATGTAAACGAACGCAGCACTAAGAGTGATGCCATCTTAATACAATTGTAGTGACATGGCATCATAATGATTTAGATATAAACTACAGATATAACTATAAATATTAGTTTTGACTGAGAGGAAGGCTGGAAAAAGTAAATATTTTCTCATTATGACAAAACTGCTCAACACATTTGCTGTTTGTTTTGTTTTGTTTTTTTATTGTTTACAATGTCACGTAATATTTGTTTCGCCGTCATTAAACCATTACTAAATTGTTTGGATATTTTTGTTACTGGGACATTAATGAAATAATTTTCAACATATTACTGAATTGAATTCTTAAGTGGTGTGTGTGTATGTGCATGTATGAATCAAAGTGCATGTGTGTAATTGAAAGAGTGGTAGAAATATATGATTACTACTTCAGAATGGTTTAGCTCAACATCTTAATTTCTGTCCAGAGTTCGAATCCTGCTGAAGGCAATTTCTAACTTTTTTCTTTTCTAGGATTCAGAAAATATTTACTAGTAATATATATATATATATATATATATATATATATATATATATA
>NC_068984.1:10699442-10708103 GCF_001194135.2 Octopus bimaculoides
TTGGTGGTTAAGCGAATAAGGGGTCCAATGTAGGTCATATATCAGTGTGTGTACATAAGGATTTACTATTCATAATGAGATAAAAAGTAAATCTATATATATATATATATATATATATATATATACATACATACATATGGAGATCTACTTGCATAGCATGCGACCTGATCTGAGATCGTGTGCTGAAACGAAATGGAGCATGGAATTCTGTTAGTGAACAGGTCACACTCTGAAAGCAACAAAAATATTTTGGCAAATTAAATTTAAATGTTGAAGTGAATCTAATGGTTTTCGTATGTTTCTTAAATGGCTTATAAACACCTTCCACACTGCAATGGTATATATATATATATATATATATATATATATATTATTGACATATATTTTGTCAGTCTCGTTGTGAAATTAAGCTCCTCCAAGCATGGGGCCTAATTTTGCAGCAATATAAAATATATGTTTAGTAAATATGTAGATGTGACTTCTTTGTACATATTTATCTCAGATTAAACTGAAGTGTCTTATATCTTGAAGTGGTTGGCTTTGTGATTGACTTGAAATATTCTCAAGTATCTGATGATCTATATCCAGAGACAACCCTTGGTACTTAAGCCAGAGCCTGCAATTCTAAAAATCAAAACTTCCCCACTTCCCCAGCTATCATCATTATTAATTGCTTTTATGTCTGCCTTTTTCATGCTGGCATATGTTGGACTTGGCTTCTTGAAGCAGTATTTTACAGCCAAATGTCCCCCCCCCCCACACTGATACTAACCTTTTTTTTTTTTTTTTCGAACTAGAGCAATTTTATCCTACATCTTCCTATATCAACCATTGCTGTGAAGGCACATAGCTTAGTGTTAGAATATTCAGTTCACAATCATAAGGTTGTGAGTTTGAATTCTGGTGTCACATTGTGTCCATGGGCAAGACACTTTATTTCATATTGCTCCAGTCCACTCAGCGGACATAAGTGAGTTGGCCTTTTTATTGAAAGTGCCAGCCTTGTTACATTCTGTGTCATTCTGAATCTCCCTGACAACTATGTTAAGGATATGTGTGTCCGTGGAGTACTCAGCTACTTGCATGTTAATTTTGTGAGCAGGCTGTTCCATTGAACAGATCAGCTGGAACCCTCGTAATGGATGGATTACCAGTTCTTTTTTTTCTTTTATCAACCACTACCAAACATTTTGTTTGTGGGAGTCGTAACATCATTGCAAAAGTAGTACAAAGACTCACCGACAGGAACACACACACACATACACATGACATAGTTAATACCATTTCTTATTTCTTTACTGCCCACAAGGGGCTACACACAGAGAGGACAAACAAGGACAGACAAACGGATTAAGTCGATTATATCGATCCCAATGTGTAATTAGTGCTTATTTAATCAACCCCGAAAGGATGAAAGGCAAAGTCGACCTCGACGGAATTTGAACTCAGAACGTAGCGGCAGACGACATACCACTAAGCATTTCGCCCGGCATGCTACCGTTTCTGCCAGCTTGCCACCTTTTAATACCATTTCTGTCTACTAAATTTTACCTGCAAGACACTAGTCAACCCAAGACTATAATTAAAGACAGTTTTATGAAGTGAGATCAAACTTGAAACTCAACCACATAGTTTAAATCGTCTCCAGCTGGCTGTACGACGCGATCTATGTCCTTATATATAAGGACACAGATCGTGTCATATAGCCAGCTGGGGCAATGTCTCCTGGGGCTAAATTACAGCAACATTCATCCTAAACCAGGACTGCCATGTTATGTTGGCAAACAATCTTTACTACAAAGTACTGTTGCTAAATATCTCACATTGTGAGATTTCGAAATAATAATTTTCTTATACATAGTTTAAAGTTCTTAAAACACATTCACATATGTCTCATAAAAATGAAAGATTTATATCAAAATCTGATTTGTTCTTTTCCTCTCCCTGTTATTCTTCTTTCGGATCTAGTTCAAAATGGGGGCACCAGTATTTTCTTAACGAAACACTTTGAAACTTAGGACACTGGTAGAATGTGTCATATAAAACATCTTTTTCTCTTAGTCTTCTTAACAAAAAAACGTACATCGCAAGTTATTCCATGTTAAAGTTGTCGTATTTCTGTAATTTCAACCAATGACTGACGTCCATTCAGCCGAATACATTAAGTGCTGACTACGTAAACAAACGATTCTCAAACGATTCTGGCGATGATAAAATTATTATTTCCTTGTCAAAAAATGGCTGAAGCATATTGGCAGTAGGATTAGGGTTAGGGTTAGGCAGTAGCTAATAAACCTTTCATACAGTTCAGGCAGATGTTAACGAAATTATAAATGAAGATTAAATACGCTTTACACCACTTAAACTGCCAAAGGAGTAAGTGTAAACAGCTGAATACTTGTCAGTGATTGGTTGAAATTATCGAAATAAGACAATTTTTTACATGAAATAACTCCGAATACAAAAATTTTTTTCTGTTCTATAACACAAAATAGATAAGTATACGAAGTTTGAAAGTCTTTCGGTACCAAAAACACTACATAAAACATAAATGAAAACTGGTGCCCCCGTTTTGAACTAGATCCCTTCTTTCTTGCAAGTTACTTAGCAACCCTACTTGTGCCAGTGGTGCATTAAAAGTACCTAGTGCACACTGGAAATAGTTGGCATCAAGAGGGACATCCTGCCAAAACTGACATTGAAATACAGTGCAGCTTTGCCACTCACTGAATCCTGTCAAACCATTGCCAGCGTGGGTAGTGAACTTCAAATGACGATAATGACAAAGAGCTGTTTATATACATTAGATATGTATTGCATACTGGATATGCCATGGCCACAGTGACAATCATAATTCTGGTTCAATAAAATGTGAATAAAAATCATCAACAACAACAACAACGGCTTGTCTTAATCTTGTTTATTGCTTGTACTTAACGAGTTAATTACGAAATAGTTTCTACTGCAGATGTTCTACTGAGGAACTTTACAAAAAATTTATCACCCAGCTAATCTAATGGGTCTATTCAGTCAAGGTCATCCGGGGGTTAAACAGCACTTACAACACGTAGATGTTTGCTTCAATGAGATTGACATAACGAGCTAGAATTTAATTCGATAATTGCATTGGTCTTAAAATCAACATTTCATTCAAGTTGACTTTTATCCATTTAGAGTAAGGTCTTGCATGTCTTATATAGTATGTAGAACAGCTTTTATTAACTGAGATAATCAATGCAATTAGTAGACAAGAGCTCCTTGGTGGTGGTAGTGTGTGTGTGTGTGTGTGTGTGTGTGTGTTGTGGGGGTGCATTTAGAATCTAAAAAGAAAATAAACAAGGGAAATAACCTCAATAAAATAACTAAATTAAAATGTTCGGAAAAAAAAGAATGGATGAGAATGACTTTTACTTTTTAAAACAGCTGGTGAAATCTTTTACTTAAAACTGATAAAAGAGATATCATTTATACAGTGGCATCATATTAGTTAACTCTAGCCTTCCACTTTTATAAGGGAATCAAATTTGAGCCCTGTAAATCATCATCATCATCATCGTCATCGTTAATGTTTATTACTTGCTTCATGATTGCTTTTCCATAGCAGCGTGATTTGTATAAGATTTCATCTGTGCAACACAGTTTCTGAGGTCTCTTAGTGTATCCGTTTCAAAATATTAGCAATAGTCATAGCAAGCTTGAAAACATGTTTACTATTAAAATATAGTAATTTAATATGATTCCTATGTCATACTAGTATTGGCTCTGGAATGGTCTTATGGTGAAGTTGTCTTTTATTCAAGTTCATCTGACTCAGTCACATGATATTTATTTTTTTTTACTCAGTTTCAAAATTATCAACTTTAATCTCAAGTTGAAAATATTTTCTTAATTCCAAATCCTCAAGGATAATCCAGTAGTTTTGTCCATTGTCAGTTATTATATCTTGTTGATATCTTAATTCTTTTCAATATGTCTTATCCAGTCGCATATATATATATATATTCAAAATTCCTTTGTAGTTTTCCAGGAATAGAAATCCAAAACTAAGGGGTTTTTTTTCTTTCTTCTTTTGAAACATTGTTTATTAATGTAACATTCTGTTTCTGGCATAAAAATTTATCTTTTTTTGAATCACTCTTGTTTAGTTTAGAAACTTAATATATAATATACAGTTTCCCCGCCTCCACTGTTTTGGGGGGTTTTTTCTCCGTCATAGCCTTCTTTTAGAATTCTTGTCATGTTTTCAGATTTGGTCATATTCTTGCTTGCGTCTTCAATATTGTTATTTATATAAAGTTCATTTTCATTGCTATTCCTAACATTGGCTATAACCTTATTTTCTTCACATATTCCAACATAATTCTTATGTAATATTAATGGTTTATTTATAAGATTCAATTTAACTAAGGAAGTTATTAAATATTAATATATGAACATATGTATGGGATGGCATATGCCATACGTACTATGCATGTTATTATAAATATATTATTTATTCATGTATAATCCATGTTATTATACATTTAATTCTTTTTCATTCATTGAAGTAACAAATGAGAATTTATCTATCAACAGCAATTTAAAATGTAATTATAAAAATAGATTTTGAAGTCTTTCTAAAATAGTTTTATTTTTCTCTTAAATTCAAATTCTTCATTCAAAAATGTGTTTATGTAGAATTTTTTTATATATAAAAAAATATTTCTGTGAATTAAAGAATTTAGGAATTATTAGTCATAAATATACCCTCCACACACACACACACACACACGCCTCTCTCTCTCTCTCTCTCTCTCTCTCTCTCTCTCTCTCTCTCTCTCTCTCTCTCTCTCTCTCTCTCTCCTGTTGTTTATCTCATGCAAAAGTTAAGCAGTCTAACTTTATCTCTCTCTCTCTCTTCTTTTGACTGTTTCAATACCAACCTGTCTGAAATTTCATCTGGTCTTATGTTACAAAACCTCTTATTTTAAATTGTTTGTATTTAATTAAAACTTAAATACCATAAGTATATCTAAAAATTTCTTGCTTAATTTATTTTCAAAACACCACCTTATTAATGAGTTATTTTACTAATCACTAATGAATTCTTGATCATTTTTGAAAATTAATTAAAACATATTAGCAATGTATTTATTGGAAATTTGCTCATGAAAGGGTTAATGGATATGCTGTTATCTTGATTCTTCTCTTAGTTTCTTACATCTACCAAAAAAGAATATCTATGGAAATGAATTTAACATTACTCTTCTTCTAATTAGAATGAAACAGTTGTCTGAGAAATTATACCATTTAGTGAAATAGTTTTAAGATGGACCAAAATTGCTGACATGGCCGATGACAGTACCACCTGATTGACACTAGTGCCAGTGGAATGTTAAAAGCACATCTGAGCGTGATCATTGCCAGGGCCATTGATTGGCTCCCATGCCGGTGGCACGTGCAAAACAACATTCGAGCATGGTCGTTGCCAGTGCTGCCAGACTGACTCCCATGCTGGTAGCACGTAAAAAACACCTTTTGAGCATGGTCATTGCCAGAACCACCTGACTGGCCCTCATGCCAGAGATACATAAAAGCACCCTCTACACTCTTAGAGTGGTTGGTGTTAGGAAGGGCATCCAGCTGTAGAAACTTTGCCAGATCAGATTGAGCCTGGTGCAGCCTTTTGGCTCGCCAGTCCTCAGTCAAGCCGTCCAACCCATGGCAGCATGAAAAGCAGATGTTAAACGATGATGACGACGACGACGATGACGACGACGATGATGACGACGACGACGATGATGATGATGTTGCATACAGTAAGGTGTTGTATGTGTTACAATAGGCTATTTTGGCATTCACAGCTGATACAGTACTTGAAGGTTGATGTTAATAGAGTTAGCTATGAGAACAGTATAACTTGAAAAGTATTTAAAATACACATGTGATTCAATACATTGCTTGAGATAAGTTGGTTTGGGTGGTGCAGTGATTGTATGGTTTATATGTAAAAGCATTAAACCCTCATATCGAAAGTTAAAATCTAACATCAACACTGAACCACGTGGCAAAACACATTACTTTCTTAAAAATAGGTATCATCTCAATTTCTCCATTGTAAGCTTGTTGTGGAACAAGCATCCAATGATAGAAACAAATATTTACATTCAAAGAAATCTTTTACCTTGGCTTCTATAAAACTGAATGAGTGTATTTTTGGTACATTTGAAAGGCATGTTGTCTAGTGATTACTCTGTTGAGTTTACAATCATAAAGCTATGCGAGGGGGTGCTGAAAAGTTCCTGGCTTTAAGAGTATTGCGAAAGAACTTTTTGAAGGCCCAACCTTCTGAGTTCTTTTACGGGGCTCAGAAAAGCTGAAGGACCACTGCAATAAGTATATGAATCTGAGTGGGGAATATGTTGAATAAAATCCTAATGAACTGATCCTCCTGTATTTTCTTTTACCCAAAGCCAGGAACTTGTCAGTAATCCCTCATAGATTCAGTTCCTGGGCTGGAAGCATGGTGTGTCTTTCAGTATGGAATTTAATTACCCTGGAAGATGAAAAACTGGTATCCACACGGCTTTTAGTTTACAGCTCATTAATTGACAGAAACCTCATCATTTTCAGCTATAAGCTCAAAGTCATGTGGCTACCCACTTTTGTGTTTTCCTGTTTTCCAGGGGTATAATGAAATAAAATCACACTTGCTAATGCTTACTCGTAGGCTTAAAGAGTTTATGACATTGTATCTCTTTGATTTATTTCTCTATTTAATAAGTAGGAAAAATGTAATTAAAAGCAGTATTTTTTTTTGTTGTTGTAGAGCTCAAAGTAGATAAAACTATGAATAACACCATGTAGAATATTGGATTAAAATACTTAGATGGGAAAAAGATTGAAAGCTGCATGTCTGTCATATTTACAAAAGATGTAGGTTCTTGGCCCTCAAGTATCCTTCGATCTTCTTCCATTCAAGGGGTTTTAAAATCCAATATCCTACATTCTATCACTTATAGCTTCATCTACTTCGAGTTCCACCATTAAAAACAAAAATTTAATATTTCTATAAAAACTAATATATTTATAATCTCACCGTTTATGAATTATCATGGACTCTATCATGCACATCTGTTCTTTTAAATGAAACAAATCCAATATATTTAACTATTTTCTTTTTTATATATTTTCAGGTGAGTACAAATCTCCAAGAAATAATTCAGCATCTGGTAAAGTCTATTTTCCCTTTGTTTATTATTATTATTATTATTATTATTATTATTATTATTATTATTATTTTCCAGTTGATTTACATTTTATTTCTTCTCTTGACTGGGTCTCAGTCAGAGACCTAAGGCACAAATATATTAGATGGAGAGAAACTTTCTGAGAATATGGGCAGTTGATGTCAGCCCAATGTTTTGAGTCTCGTAGATTGTTGGTCTCCCTGGGACCTGGTGAAAAAATTTGTCAGTTTCTTTCTTGATCATTCCCAGAGCAGCTACAACAACAGGGATGGTTTGGGGTTCTAATTGCCATATCCTAGATATCTCAGTCTCAAGGTCCGACAGTTCTTTGCTGAGACATTTCTATCAGTAGGCATATTATTATTATTATTATTATTATATCTTTTTTTTAATGGAATTTGATAATTCAGGTCTTTGATTTCTAGCTTCAAATCTCCACTACCCAGACATACTTCAGTGGAAAATATATATACTTGACCAAAACTTGAAATTCAAAATAACTGACAAGATAGATAGTTTTATTCAGTAATAATCATATAATGGGAGATATAAATTCTCTGCCTGTCAATAAAATAATTTAGTTATGACAAGTATGATCAACAAGAATAAAATTAATGTTGCATCTAAAGACGCTTCAATTTTGATGTCAAGAATATTATACAAATAATTACAGAAATGAACACCGTGTTGTACAGAGTTTGCTAACGAAGTATATAGACATATTTCTTTCTAAGCATGGGTATAGGTTGTGTGTGTATGGGTGTGTAAAATATATATGTATGTATGAATATATGTGTATATAGAATGACAAGTCACATGCTGTAACAACAAAGAAGTAGATCTTAGTATCATTGAAACAAAGGAACATATTTGATACGTTATACAATTATGGCTTACATACAGTACTCTTGGTTTCCTGGCAAACCGTGGGTATGAAATTATCGGATCATCAATCAATAATCAATACTCGTGTGTCACCATTCTTCACACATCAGCTGATGAATAGTGGCACAGGCATTCATTACTGAGCAATTATTGGATAACTTTGTATATGTGTGTGCGTATCTGTGTATATATATATATATATATATATATATATATCATCAGCATCATCATCATCATCATCGTTTAATGTCTGCCTTCCATGCTAGCATGGGTTGAATGATTTGACTGAGGACTGGTGAACCGGATGGCTGCACCAGGCTTCAATTTGATCTGGCAGAGTTTCTACAGCTGGATGCCCTTCCTAACGCCAACCACTGTGAGAGTGTAGTGGGTACTTTTACGTGCCATTGGTACGAGGGCCAGTCAGGCGGTACTGGCAACAACCACGCTCAAAATGGTGTATTTTATGTGCCACCTGCACAGGAGCCAGTCCAGCGGTGCCAGGTCTGTCTGACCGGCTTCCATGCCGGTGGCACGTAAAAAGCAC
>NC_068984.1:10708113-10709170 GCF_001194135.2 Octopus bimaculoides
GCTTCAATTTGATCTGGCAGAGTTTCTACAGCTGGATGCCCTTCCTAACGCCAACCACTGTGAGAGTGTAGTGGGTACTTTTACGTGCCATTGGTACGAGGGCCAGTCAGGCGGTACTGGCAACAACCACGCTCAAAATGGTGTATTTTATGTGCCACCTGCACAGGAGCCAGTCCAGCGGTGCCAGGTCTGTCTGACCGGCTTCCATGCCGGTGGCACGTAAAAAGCACTATCCAAATGTGATCGATACCAGGGCTGCCTGACTGGCTCCCATGCCAGTGGCATGTAAAAGCACCCACTACACTCTTGGAGTGGTTGGCATTAGGATGGGCATCTAGCTGTAGAAACATTGCCAGATCAGATTGGAGCCTGGTGCAGCCTCCTGGTTTTCTAGACCCCAGTCAAACCATTCAACCCATGCCAGCATGGAAAAATGGATACTAAATGATGATGATATTTAACCACTTGTTATCCTTAGGATTACAGCCGTTTCACAGCCTTCTTCATGTAATAATAATTTCAGTGTATAAGTGTATGATAAATTATTTTAGATGTCGACACCAATTATGCGTGCTACATATTGCACAATACAATTGTACATTTACAAATCAATACAGATACAGGAGGTTAGCTCATGAGATCACCAGAGCATGCTTACACCATTGCTAAAAACCATCTATAGTTGTTCCAGTCAGTTACTGTATTTGAATATCCTATATGAGATGGTCTGCATAGCTTTGAGTGGGTGATTGTACCACTAACATATTGCTGTTGTGTGTATGTATAATTGGTGTTCTATCACTAATGATCTGCATTGTCATATCGTCGTTTAATGTCCGCTTTCCATGCTGGCATGGGTTGGACGGTTTGACTGAGGACTGGTGAACCAGATGGCTACACCAGGCTTAATCTGATCTGGCAAAGTTTCTACTGCTGGATGCCCTTCTTAACGCCAACCACTCCGAGAATGTAGTGGGTGCTTTTACATGCCACCAGCATGAGGGCCAGTCAGGCGGTTCTGGCAATGACCACACTCAAAAGGTGTTTTTTACATGCC
>NC_068984.1:10709221-10721243 GCF_001194135.2 Octopus bimaculoides
TATCGTCGTTTAATGTCCGCTTTCCATGCTGGCATGGGTTGGACGGTTTGACTGAGGACTGGTGAACCAGATGGCTACACCAGGCTTAATCTGATCTGGCAAAGTTTCTACTGCTGGATGCCCTTCTTAACGCCAACCACTCCGAGAATGTAGTGGGTGCTTTTACATGCCACCAGCATGAGGGCCAGTCAGGCGGTTCTGGCAATGACCACACTCAAAAGGTGTTTTTTACATGCCACTGGTACATGTGCCGGTAAGGCAATACTGGCAATGATCACGCTTGAATGGTGTTTTTTATGTTCCACTGGCACAGGAGCCAATCCATGGCCCTGGCAATGATCACACTCAGATGTGCTTTCAGCGTTCCACTGGCACGAGTGCCAATCAGGCGGTACTGTCATCGGCCACATCAGCGATTTTGATTTTGGTTTCACTTGCCTCAGTAGATCTTCGCAAGCAAAGTTTGTCCAATGAATGAGGGGTATTCATAAGTGGGCTGGTTACACCCACTGGCATAGGCCACGGGCTATGGTTTCACTTGACTTCTGCCAAAGTGCAAAAGATCATGGAAGAGTTGCTTGTATTTTGTTGAGCTGTGGCTCCTGATAAATAATACTGGTAAGTAATGTATTTGGTGGCATGAAAATGCATGAGTATATTAGAGGCACCCCAATTTCAGCAGTGCATATTCAGCAAAAAAATAAGGTGTCAAGGATGAAATTAGCTTATGAGAATCCCAACTTTGCATATAAGACTCAGGGTAATTTTTGAGACTTCAAAAAAAAAATAGTGCTTCTTATATACTTATATACCACCATCATTGTCATCATTTAGTGTCTGTTTCTCAAGCTGATATGGATTGAACTGTTTGATAGGAGCTGGCAAGACTGGTAGCCACATCAGGCTCCATTGTCTGTCAGGTATGATAATCTGTTAATGACTTGTAATGCTTGTTAATATAACATCTAAGTCACTGATTGGTTAGAAATAGGTGATTTCGGATTGTTACTATTACTATACAAGACTTCTACTACTAATATTGAATAGACATGCCAGGTAATTGTCATGTAGAATTAATTAATTAATTTGTCTCAAATCAAATCTATGTGTGTTAGTTCACATCACTGGTACATTATAAAAACATCATCTTCCTTTTATCATGAAATTAGTGAGACTTCTGTAACAAAATTATCACTTTAGTTTATCGGTTCATAACGAAAACACTGAGAAACCACACATTTCCCACCATTACTATTCAACACTCACATAGTAAGCTAACCACCCATTTATATTCATTAAAATTCCAACACAAACACACAAACTAGTTTCCCCAGAAAACCACATTTGCTTCTAATCATTCATCATAGTGGTTCTCCCTGTAATTTATATCTAACCACGAACTGTTGTTTCCTGCATTTAACTTTACAAAATAACACCTAATTAGCAATCTTGATATGAAACAGACTTAACTGGTGGCCAATATAGTGACTGGTCTTTTATTTACAATACGAGTAGCAGGTAACCACTAAAGTGGTTTTTACTTACTATACCAACAGAGGGTTTTCTTTCGATTCTATGCAAAACTTCACCATTGCATTAAAATTTAACAGGTTTGAAGGGAAATGTTGAGCTTATGAACAAGTTGTTGATCTTGCTGTTCAATATTCCCATCCAACAAACGTTGACAGGTCTATTATTTTATGCATCTTTAGCTAACACATCATTGTGAATTAAGTTTCCAAATATCCTGTAGATCTAAAACAAGATAGATTCTCAGCTGCCAACCAAGTTTGAATTATTCGTGGAAAGATTCAGCTTGGCTTGAAACATTGGATGTGCAATGTAATGCTAATGATAGTTAAAGAACCAATGAGGATTTTACAAGGAAAAATGGTGTGCGGGGGGGGGGATGTATTAGGTGCAGGCATGGCTGTGTGGTTAAGAAACTCAAAAACTTGCTTCATACTCATGTGGTTTCAGATTCAGTGTCACTAAGCAGCACCTTGGACAAGTGTCTTCTACCTAAGACAACCAATGTCTTGTGAGTGGATTTGGTAGGCAGAAAATGAAAGAAGCAGTTAGCTGGCAGGAACGTTAGCATGCTGGGCGAAATGCTTAGCCGTATTTCGTCTGCCGTTACGTTCTGGGTTCAAATTCCGCCAAGGTCGATTTTGCCTTTCATCCTTTCGGGGTCGATGAATTAAATACCAGTTACACACTGGGGTTGATGTAATCGACTTAATTCCTTTGTCTGTCCTTGTTAGTCCCCTCTATGTTTAGCCCCTTGGGGGCAATAAAGAAATAAGAAGCCCGTTGTATATGTGTGTGTGTTCGAACCCTTGTCTTGGCATCAACTGATAGTTGTAAGCAAGCATCAATGCCATACAAGTGAAGTTGTTTGTTTCCAGTCTTCCATGGAAGACATACCTGGCCATGGGAAATATTACTTTGCCTAAGAACAAGTGATGGTTTGGCAACAAAAAGGACATAAAACCTTAGAAAATCTGGTTCAGCAAATTCTGCCTGACCATGCAGGCATGGAAAAAGTGGACATTAAATGATGATGATGTATATTATGTGTGTGTGTATGTATTTATATTTTAGCCCATTCATTTGTTCACAGCTACCAACAAACAGTTATTTACAAGTCTGTTATGGGGAAGCTGCTCAATCATTAGAAGTTGTTGCTATCTATGATCGAAGACATTCCAGTTATGATCAGTGGTTGTCTCTTGCTAGTGGTTTAAACAAGAGTGCTTATATGCTCCACAAGTCCATAAGAGAGGTTTTCGCTTGGTAACCATTGCAGTATTCTGTGTTCTAATGCAACGTTTCACTTCTAAATACATATATTTATTTATCTCCCCTTCTTCCGAGCTCTCCTGTGTGACCCTTCTGTCTGGCATTAGCCATGATAGATCGCTAGCCACTACACATTCACTTTTTCTCTCCTCGTTTCTTTCTGTGTTCCTTTCTGTGGAAGAGCATAAGCTCGAAACGTTAAAGACGTTTACACTTCCTGAACGTTATACTAATACATCTATTTGTTTTCTACACCAACTGTCTTCGCCTTTTTTTTGTGAATTCTCCCCATATATTTATGTATATCATCATTGTCCTTTAATGTCCATGTTCCATGCTAACATTGGCTGGATGGTTTAACAGGATCCAACAGATCCAAGGTCTACACCATATGTTAGTGTTTGCTTTGGTATGGTTTCTATGACTGGATGCTCTTCATAATACCAAACACTTTTATAGCATTTATTGGTCGCCAACTGCACAATAGGTTTCTTCTAGTTTCCATCTACCAAATCCATTCAAGGCTTTTATCGACCAAAGTCTATGATAGAAGATACTTGTCCAAGGTGCCACACAGTGGGATTGAACCCAAGACCACATGGCAATGAAGCAAGCTTCTTAACCACACAGTGACACCTGTGTCCATGTCTTCTAAATCATTCTTATTTAAAACGGATTAGTTCTGTGTGTATGTGGCTATGTGTTTGGATTTATTCAAATGACCATCAAATTGAATTAATTATTAACCATTAAAAGCCTTTTGGCTTTTCTGGATTCGTTGATGACCTGTGAATGACCAGACCATGCATGGCAGATAAACGTCATATCATACTCAGTTAAACCTTATTGCTTAAAACTTGGTATATGCGTTTACTGCCCACTCTGTGACATGAGAGATATTGTAATTCTATCCATTCTATTCTCATGAGAGGAACTTTAATTTCAAACCTGTAAAACATTTGACCGCTTATCAATTTCTAGTTAGTTTGGTGTTCCATTACCAAGTCATTGTTTTGTCTGTCCTTATCTGTTCTACTGTTAGATAACTGTGGGAAAAGCTGATTACCATGTTATTCAAAATACCTGTCATTGATGAGAGAGGAACTCACTTCTCTTTAGATGGAAGCCATTCACACTTTATCTTGTTAGCCATTGAAATGCACAGGGGATGCAAGGAGATGCATCCTAACAGTAGATTATGTACTTAGTGAAGTTGTATAGAATCTGGTCAGTCCTGATTAAGCAGAACTATAATCAAAAGAATTCCAGCCATGACCATTCCTTCTTTGGTTTTTACACAGAGAGAGAGAAAATAGGGATTGAAGAAATCCAGGTGAATAACTCAGTCAGCACTCCAGGTGAAAAAGCCTGGTTAACAGAATATCGAATGACTATTATAGGTATCCCTACAGGTCAAATCTTCCAGGTGATTCACATAAACTGTAAATCCAAGTACATTATTTACATTTGATGGATATTTGTCCTCATCTTGTTTGGAAAATATTAGATTTATAAGCCCTAAAATTCATTCCATAATTGCCCATGGGCATATGGCATAGTGGTTAAGAATGTGGGCTACTTACCCCAAGATTCCGAGTTCAATTCCAAGCAGTGACCTGAATAATAATAATAATAACATTGAAAAATACCTTAGGAATGAAAACCCAGGTTCGAAATTTCCCCCAAGATACCTGATGAAGGCTGGAGGGTATATCAGCCGAAATATTGTGTTAACAACAAACAAGATGAGGACAAATATCTGTCAAATGTAAATAATGTAAATGATATACATAATTCCACATCTCTTAAATATAGAACTGTAAATCCAAGGTTATTCACCAATCAATTGCTTGGTGCATAAATCACAGAGTATAATATCAAATGGACAAAATAATAAAGATTGATTTTTACATAACTTTATTCAAAGTTTCTTAAATAAAATTTGATATAAAACAGAATCTTTTTTTTTTTTTTTTTTTTTTTTTTTTTTTTTTTTGTGTAATTGATATCCACAGATCTTTTATCTTTTACTTGTTTCAGTCTTTGAACTGTGGCCATGCTGGGGCACTGCTTTTCGGGGTTTTAGTTGAACAAACCAACCCAAGTACTTACATTTTAAATCTTAGTGCTTATCCTATCCGTCAGTTTTGTCAAACCGCTGTTTCAGAAACACAAACAAACCAACACCAGTTGTCAAGTAGCAGTGGATGGGACACACACACACACACACACACACACAATGGGCTTCTTTCAGTTTCTGTCTACCAAATGCGCTCACAGGGCTTTGGTTGGTCCAAGGCTATAGTAGAAAACACTTGCCCAAGGTGCCACACAGTGGGACCAAACCTAGAACCATGTGGTTGGGAAGCAAACTTCTCACCACACAGTCATATCCATTGTGTTCTTCATTTTTTAAAGATGGTAGAGTATGTTTCAAGAAAATTTAGCTGTTATTTCTATTAGGTCAAGTCACCATGTACAGCTGCGATTTTCAATTTTTCTTCAGTCTACTAAAAATGTTCTGGCTGAGCAGTATTTAGAAAGGTTCATTGTATAAAAACAAGTATTACAGTAATCCCTTGTCTATCGCGGGTATGACATTAGACCCCACCCCCACCCTGGCGATAGGTGAAAATCTGCAAAGTAGAAACAGTACTGTACTGTATATGTTTCTTTTATTATTTTCATAATTTGTATATATTTATTTTAGTATAAATGCAAAATAACACCACAAAGGAATCAAGGTAAGCTTAAATAATAAACCGCAATAGGTGAACCTCGATATGGTGAGGGATTGCTGTATCAATATTGTCTTAAAACAGAGATGAGAATGGGTAAATACTTCACATTTTTACCACAAAGGACTATATACGAGACTGCAGTGCATTGAAAACACTCAACATTTAGGTGTTTTGTGAATAGCATCAAAACTCACCATGAGCTGTCTGTCATACAGTGGTTGAAGACCTTTAGAGTGGAGGCCTCTTTGTTTGTTTAGACAGGAGTCCATAAAATTTATGTGCAATAAACTGGTTATATTTCTACTATTCAGAATATTTTAACAATTAGGTGTTGCTGTGTGGTAAGAAGCTTGCTTCCCAACCACATTGTTCTGGGTTCAATCTCCCTGCATGAGACCTTGAACAAGTGTCTTCTATAGCTACTGGCTGACTGAAGCCTTGTGAGTGGATTTGGTCGATGGAAACTGAGAGAAGCCTGTCATGTGTGTATCTTTGTGTTGGTGTTTGTTCCCACACCACTACTTGGCAGTCAGTGCTGGTGTGTTTATGTCCCTGTAGCTTAGCAGTTCAGCAAAAGATAAAGTGATAGAATGTATGGAATATTGTGAAAATGTAGAAAGACCCAAGGGACAGTATTTGAGAAGGCTGGTGTTCTATGATAAAGGAACGGCAATAGAAAAAAGATTAGCTAAGATGAAAGGACTGGTGAGACTGAAACTGAGTAAAGATACGTTCACACCAGAGGAAAAAGCAGTGTTGATGGAGAAAGAAAGGATGGAAAAATTGAGAGTCTTTTCTGGACAATGTTAGAAAATCGAAGGTATATGTGCATTACGAAGAAAATCGAAGGTATATGTGCATTACGAAAGTCTACCCAACGTGGTAGATTGGGATCATCTCATGGAGTTCATAACGGACAAATTTTTTCAAGATTAAAAAACTGTATACAAGAACAGTAAAATGGAACTGCGAGCTTTGGGGGGCTCGTAAGCCATTACATCTTCTCATAAATACCACATTACATATTCATCATTCATTATCTGTACCCCACGTTTTGTGTTGTCTGTCCTTGTGGTGTCCATTCTTTGTAAGGGCTATATGCCCGTAATAAAGATAATAGTTCAGCTAAAGAGACTGATAAAAAATACTAAGCTTTTAATAAATAAGTACAGGGGTTGATACATTCAACTAAAAATGTTTGAAGACAGTGCTTCAACATGGCCACAGTCTAATGATTGAAACAAGTAAAAGGTAAAAGATAACTGCCTAATAATATTTAATTATAAAAATATCAAAGGAAGGCTGTGAGGGTTCACTTGAGTAAAACAGAAATTAAAGGGGTCTGGAGGTAAAAAATAGTTAAGACCCACTGGTTTAGGTTAAACCTAATTACAGTTGTGGCCAAAAGTGTGGAACATTTTTTTTTAAATTAAAATTATGTCCAAGTACAATTTGATTCAAATATATACAATGTAGAGATGTACCTTACCTAATAATTGACCTAATGGTTCAATATCTAGAAGAAAAAATAGGCAAAATCAAAAATATAATCCTTGAACAAATTGCTTACTTTTAATATAACTTTGGGCATTTAATATAAAAATTCTAATTTCCAGATTTATGTTCCAAACTTTAGGCCATGACTGTAGATTATAAGTATATTACACACAAAAAATAGATGAGATATTTTGAACATTTGTCCAGGTGTATGCATGACTGTGTAGTTAAGGAGCTTGCTTTGTAACCATGTGGTTTTTGGTTTAGTCCCACTTGCATAAGACCTTGGGTAAGTGTCTCCTAGTATAGCCCTAGGGCGACCAGTGGCCTGTGTATGAATTTGATCAATGGAAACTGTATAGAAGCTCAGCATGTGTATTTATGTGTTTGTGTACGTATTTGTGTTTTTGTACCCCTCTTCCCTCCAATCAGCACCTGACAACCAGTGTTGGTTTGTTTATGTCTCTGTAACTTAACATTTCAGCAAAAGAAACTGATCAAATAAAATAAGAAATGGGACCGATCTGTTTGACTAAAAGCCTTTAAGGCTGTGCCCCAGCATGACTGTAACCCAATGAGTGAAACAAGTAAAACATACCAGGTAAAAGGCTACCCACACCATTCTGGATATAAGAATTCTGAACGAGTTTTGGTTTCATTTATTTATTGAGCAACATTTAATCAATAACAACTCTACACCTTTAAGAAGCTGAATCCATTCTATCTTCTCAACATACAATGTGTTTGTTAGCTTTAATGCTTAAGATGTAACCAAGGAAACACAGGGGATTGATCTCTTTAATAGTGCAGAAGATTCTTAGAATGAAGAGACAATTTCGTATAAAAACTGGTTTCAGCACTAAAAATGTTTAAGATAAAACACAGTGAAAAGGGAATGTATGAAGATGTGTGTATGTGCGTATATCTATATGTATGTACATATATGTGTATGCTGTGTATGCATATGTCTACACATATATATATATATATAGATATATATATATATATATATATTTGTGCGTGTATGTATATATATATATATATTTGTTTATATGAACGTCATAATCATCACCATCATTTAACATCCTTTCTTCCATGTGCATGTGTATAGTTGGTGGAATATAATTCGCCCATTGCTGCTTTAAACATCTGAGAAAAGACTGCAAAATAAAAGCGAAGCTCAGCATATGCGAGATAGTCTAGAGGTTGATCATTTGTCCATGCGGACTGGACTGCAGGTTGTTAAATAGATTTCACCAAGTTTCAATCATCTCAATGTAAAGATCTTCAACTGTATGATTCTCGACCAGTCCATAATTGTTGATCTATCATCGAACCTTTGTGGTGATTGATCTATTGCAACTTTACAGTTAGGTGGAACTATATAGATAGCTTTGTTGAATATATTGATTATGTTGGAATTAGGAGTTTAAACACGCAATGCCATCATTTGGGTTAACAGGTATTTATTGGAAGGAACTGTTGGTTACTATAGTAACATATCAAAAAACTTTGGGGTTAGATTTTTCATTGAGCCACAGGGATATTAATGTATGATGCCTGAAAAAATAAGATATGGTTATCAGTTTATATATTATTCATTCATGCAAATGTTAAAATAAATAATATTTTGAGCTGTAAGTTTATTAATTTTTTTTTAAATTTTGTTATATCTTCAGATAATTAACAAATTTTAAAGTTTCTAAATGAATGCATAATTCATTTCTATATTTAAGAGATGAGGAATTGCGTACATTATTAACATTATTTACATTTGACAGATATTTGTCCTCATCTTGTTTGTTGTTAACACGATGGGCATATGGTGTAGTGGTTAAGAGCGTGGGTACTAACCCCAAGATTCCAAGTTCAATTCCGAGCAGTGACCTGAATAATAATAACATCAAAAAATACCTTAGGAATGAAAACCCAGGTTCCAAATTTCCCCAAGACACCTGAAGAAGGCTGGTGGGTATATCAGCCGAAACGTTGTGTCAACAATAAACAAGATGAGGACAAATATCTGTCAAATGTAAAGAATGTAAAGAATGTATAATTGTTTTAAAATAGTCATAATTTTTTTCCTTTTTAAATGTGAAATTCAAAAAGAAAATATTGTTGTTCTAAAAATAAATCACATTGTCAAGATCTCAAAGCTACAAGAAAACACATGATTAATTCAAAACAATGTGAATAAATAAGCTTTACATTTAACAGAGAAATCTAAATGCTAAGAGGTTAAAATGGTCATAACTTTTACTTTTTAAATTTCAAATTTAAAAAGAAAAAACAAATTTGAGTCTTAGTTTCATATATTCATAAGATATTAGAAAATTACTTCTAAATCTTTGTTTTTTTTTCTCTCTGCCCTGAAATGACTGACACTACATGAGCCAAGCATGTATAAGATTTTAGGTTTTATGTGCTTATTTTCAGACTTATGTTGCTAGACTCTCTGTAACTAGGCAAAGAACTTATAGAATAGGTGTTACTTTCATTTCATATCTGCCAATTTCTATTTACTTCTCAATTACCAATTAAGACCTCCAGTTTCTGTTGCCTTGTGTATTAATAATAATGGACAAAGCTGATAATGTATTTAGTGAGAAATAAAACTAATTTCGAGTTCTTTTCAATCAATCAGCGATATTCAATGCAAAGATTTAGTTTCGTGATTACTGGAATTAAGATTAGGATTAGCAGAGTGTTTCATTACTTTCAGAATTGGTGTTACAAAATTAAATCGTCCTTATTACAATTTTTTTCCCAAATTCCTTGACAAAAACAAAAGCAATCAAAAACATGTTCTATTCAACTTGTTTATTTTGGACATATTTGCAATTATCACTCTAATTTTCTTATCTGGTTGTCTCTCTCTCTCTCTTTTCTATCACCTTGCCATTGTTCCTTCTCTTTTGTTAGTCTTTTCTTCTGTTTCCCCTTATCTGCCATGTTGCATTGTACAAACAAATACAATGTCAGATAGAGACCACTTTAGTCTTGCCAGGGACAAGACATTAGAAAGGACATCTGGCTACAGAAACCCACACCAAGAATGAAACTTACGAATGGTCCACTGATCCATCATAGGAGCAGTAATTGCAAATAAAAACTAGCTGGTGTCGTGACAGACTGTCCAACCTAAATCAGCATGAAAATTCAGACATAAAATAATGATGAACAATTTAATCATCATCATCATCATCATCGTTTAACGTTCGCTTTCCATGCTAGCATGGTTTGGACGATTTGACTGAGGACTGGTGGACCAGGAGGTGACACCAGGCTCCAATCTGATTTGGCAGAGTTTCTACAGCTGGATGCCCTTCATAACACCAACCACTCCGAGAGTGTAGTGGGTGTTTTACCTGCCACCGGCACGAGGGCCAGTCAGGCGGAACTGGCGATGGCCACGCTCGAAATGGTGTGTTTTACGTGCCACCTGCACAGGAGCCAGCCCATCGGCACTGGCAACAATCTCACTCGAATGTCTTTTCACGTGCCCGGAAGGCAACGTTGGTAACGATCAACGGCCACGCTTGAAATGTAAAAAATTATTTTTGACAAAATGTTTTTACCATTTTGTATCCATTTGCATCAATTATTTCTAGTAACAATTCCTTTACCAATGACAGCTGCTATGACTAGAATATAAATACAAAAAAAAACATCTTGTTTCCTAAATTTTTTTCTAAGTCAGTTGTATGAGTATTATCCCAGCAAATTATTTCAGAATTTCAAGTATGGTGTGGTTGCGCAGTAAGTAGTTTGCTTCCCAACCTCATGGTTCCAGGTTCAGTCCCACTGTGTTGCACCTTAGGCAAGTGTTGTCTGCTATAGAATCAGGTCCACCAAAGCCTTGAGTAGATTTGGTAGACAGAAACTGAAAGTGTGTGTGTGTGCATGTATGTGTGTCTTGTCCCCCACCACTGCTTCGCAACCAGTGTTGGTTTGTTTACATCCCTATAACGTGGCAGTTCGGTAAAAGAGACCAGTAGGATAAGTACCAGGCTTTAAAAAAAGTACTGGAGTCAATTCATTCAGCTAAATATTCTTCAAGGCAGTGCCCCAGCATGGCCACAGTCTAATGAATAAAACAAGTAAAAGATTAAAGATGGAATGACTTAAGGACTTTTCATTTCAATATGGCTCCATCCAAGGCAGCAAGTTGGCAGAAACAGTAGCACACCGGATGAAATGCTTTGCAGTATTTCGTCTGTCTTTATGTTCTGAGTTCAAATTCCACCAAGGTCGACTTTGTTCTTCATCCTTTCGGGGTCAATAAAATGAATACCAGTTGGGCACTGGGGTTGATCTAATCGACCGTCCCCCACCTCCCTAAATATTTCAGGCCATGTGCCTAGAATAGAAAATAAGATGACTGCATCCGATTCCTACCTTAATGCAGTAATTTTTAATTATTCAGATTTACTCAGATGCAACAACTAAACGAATATCAGCAATAATTATTATTATCATTAGTAGAATATTGGTTAATTATACATACAGTACTAGAAATTTCTGTTTGGGCTGTCCAACCCATGCTAGCATGGAAAGCGGACGTTAAACGATGATTAAACGATGGGAATGGTCTACCAGTATTGATTGTGCTGATGTATTTGAATGTATTCAATAACAAGGAGATTCCCTGTATTTATTTCAGAACAGTCTTATCTACGTTTGTATATGTGTGTGTGTGTGTGTGTATTGATGTGTATATATGTATATATGCGTATATGTATGTATATATGTGTGTATATGTATGTATGTGTGTATATGTATGTATGTATATATATGTATATGTATGAATATATATATATATATATATATATATATATGTATCTATATATGTATATATGTGTATGTATATGTGTGTGTATATATATGTGTGTATGTGTATATATATGTATATATATATATATATATATATATATATATATATGTGTGTGTTTGTATATGTATGTATATATATGTATGTGTAT
>NC_068984.1:10721253-10749706 GCF_001194135.2 Octopus bimaculoides
ATATGTATGTATATATATATGTATGTATATGTATGTATATATATATATATGTATATATATGTATGTATATATGTATGTATGTATATATGGGAGAATATACAAATAATAACAACAGACGAGGACAGGTGGTGTAAATAACAAAAGTATATATTAGTATGACGCTCGGATGTATGTATATGTATGTGTGTATATATATATATATATATATGTAAGTATATGTATGTGTGTATATATACATATTGTTATGTCAACTTCATTCAAATGAATGTCCCCCCCCCCTCCTAAATAACCCATAGACATTCTCTTTATAACCTAGAATAATTTGAAGTGTGAGTCAAATTTAAATATTTAAATTCTCTGATATGTCTTTACTATTAGTATGTAATATTTGCCTAATGTCATGTTCATGCTTCTGTGTGTGTGTGTGTGTGTGTGTGTGTGTGTGTGTGTGTGTGCAAGTATGTGTGTGTATGTATGTATGTATGTGTGTGTGCATCCTCATTACTTTAAAAAAACATAAAATGCCGAATATGTGTTTCTATAAAAAAAAATGCTTAAAAGGTGAAAAATGTAAAACGTAATATACATTTATTCCCACATGCAATGTCAAGAATTGGATAGATTCCACTAGATAAAGTCTACTTTATCAAAGATTTATACTCTTCTAAAATATCTGAATATTCTTTATTTCCTTCATTTAATCACCATTTGGGAGCATGGGAACAGAAAATTTCTTAATTTACTATATATATATATATATATATATATATATATATATGTTTTGATTTTATATATATATATCTACATTTTCACATTAATTTTTCACACATTTTATTTTGCATTTTTACAATAAGCTGACTGATATTTTAGTGATAAGTTTTATTCAAGAGTTGCCTAGCACTGAGTGTAATTTGAACATTTATAGCCTCCAAAGAAAACCTAAAAGCTGTATTTTATATCATCAATATAGCAGCATTTTCTTCAAAGGTCAAATAAATAACATAAGGATTAGATTGTGTAGGAGTAAAGCAAGCTGTAAATCACAGACCAGAATAAATTAGTTAAAATAGCTGGATAAGGAAATGTGAATTGGATTGAGAAAATTGCTGTACAATGCACTTCACTTGTAAGAAATAATCTCTTTGGTGTGCTACCATTTTATAAAGATCTAATTTTACATTCTTGCAAAATGGTTTGTGATGGCAATGGGCATCCAACTGGAAGAAGTCTTCACTGAAGAAAATCTCCTTGAACTAATAACAATCAAGGCGATTATATATGTTGTGGTCATAGAATATTCACCCATTATTTCTATGCATTTTCTGATGGCTGTTTATCAGAGACGTCCGCCACAATAGAACATTTGTAGCTGAATAAACTTCATAACTGAATAGGAATCTGACCTAGAAATCTCACCTTTTATGCTGCGTTTTGCACTTCTGTACTTATAATTTCTATATGTTTTCTCTTTTTTTGCCACTTGAATGTTTCATAGTTGCAAATAACAAAACGGGAGACTCAGAGTAGATATTATTGATTAATTATTGTCTTTTTCTATATGAATAGAAAAAGAATGGGAAATACTGCAATATTGATGAGCGAGAAGAAAGAAATTTATTCAATATTCCACTTTCAATAATCACTTATTTTGAAATATGAAATCCATGGATTTCTTACATCCAAACCAGTACAGGCATGGCTGTATGGTTCTGGCTTCAGTCCTACTGCATGATGGCACCTTGGGCAAGTATCTTCTACTATAGCTCTGAGCCTTGTGAGAGGATTTGGCAGGCAAAGGCTGGAAGAAGCTGTGTGTGTTTGTCTCATCTTGATATGGTAGTAATTAATTAATGTCAAATCATCCAAGCACTGTTATTCATTTCTGATATTCTGCAAAAGCATGTCTAGCTATGGGGAAATGTTACCTCACCTGACAACAGGTGATAGTTGGCAACATGGAGGACATCCAGCTATAGAAAACCTGCTCTAATGAAACTCCATCCAACCCATGCAAGCTTGGAAAATTGGATGTTAAAATGATGATATTAATGAAACAATATAAAACAGTAATCTTTAATATATTCTTTTAAGAGGGAAATGGTATCTTGTATACCAGCATCAACCAAATAATTAACCTATAACTTGTTCTATATACAAGATATTCAAATATTCTGTATCAGAAATTTCAGAGCACATTTTTTAAATTTATTTCTGCCTTTTACCCCACATTAATTGTTACACCATCACCAGTTCCTTATTGAGAAGTTCCATCCTGCAGTGGTAAGGATATTAGTGCAAGAGGCAAGCTGAGACAGTGATACATTCACTTTTCTTACACTCCTAATATCCTTTCCATTTGTTCCTTGTCAAAATCAAACCAAATTGTTCTATCTTACAAAGTAATCAACCAAAAGCATCAACACATTTTACGCCTATAAAGTGACCAGCCAATCAAATGCGCTATCTTTTTTCACCAACAGTCTAATCAAATATATTTGCATCTCCAAACTGAGTGAGTAGACTGTTTTAAGATATTTTAATTGGACAAAAATCAAAAACGAAAGTAAATGTCTTATTTTGAGGGTTTAACATCCCTGATTTGTTTCAAAGAAAAGACAAGAAGAAACCCCAATTGCTTCAGTTTAAAAGTAGTATGACTGTTAAACATTTTTTATGCACTTGCATCTTTTTAAAGAAAATGAATGAAAACATCATTAAATACACACTTTGAAATAACAGGTTTCAATAAGACCTTTCTGAAACTTTAAACATACATTTCTTTATTAATGTATCTTAATTTTGTAAAGAATATGAATTATCTTCAATGACTGAAAGTAGTTTAGGTAAAAAGAAGATTTATTTTTGTATCACATTAGCTCAATGTTGTTGGTTGAGTGAAGAGCCAGTTGAAATTTTATTTATTTATGAAGATTAAATTTCATTTATTCACAAAATGTTGAAATTTAAATTCTTTATAATCGAGATTCTTAGCAACTGTCAGTGCTAATATTTATACCAATATATCCACTATTGCCATGTTTGGAATTCTTAGACGAAATTCAAAACTGTGAAGAGTACATCTGTAAAATACCTGAGTTATTCTAGTCTAGAACTCTCTCGAACATTCTTTCTCATTCTTAACTCCAATGCTGCTGCTGTTGTTGTTGTTTAACCCTGTCAGCACCAATCAAAGTAGACCTATGAGCATAAAAGCATTCCAGCTGTGACCATTTTGTTGCTCTTGTTTTCCATCGTGGACCACATCTGATAAATTCTTCATTTAACCGTTTAGCATTCAGGTTCCTCTGTCAAATGTAAAGCTTATTTATTCACATTGTCTTGAATTAATCATGCATTATTTTGTAGCTTTGAGATTTCAATAACATGCTTATTTATTTTTAGAATGACATCGTCGGGTAAGTGTGAACGGCCAAATCTGGCCAGTTTGAATGTAAAACAATATATTTAGACCTGATAGGGTTACTTTAAATGCTAAAGGATTAAAAAAGGTGTGATTTGAGAGATATTTGGTTGTTGTTTCTAGCAGAACAAGTGATCAAACAGAGGGTCTTTCCTTGGCTCATGTGATTCCATCTGACATGTAACTTTGATTCTTGAGTTTGAGAATTTATTTTTGATTTTTTAATCTGAAAATATCTCTAGAAACAAGGATTTCAAATGTCTATTCGAGTGGGTGGAATGGTCTGTTTTAACCCTTTCATTATCAACTCCATCATTGTTTTAATGTCCACTTTCTCATGGGTCAATTGGAATTTATTGAGGCAGATGTTCTACTGTTAGATACCTTTCCTGTCACCAACCCTCACCTATTTCAAAGCAAGGCAATATTTCTCCATGACTTGACATCCTCACACAGAATATTGGAAATCTGGAAATCAAGGACACTGCTTGTATGCCTGACATTTATTTTCAACTACTCTGCAATGTCATTCTTTAATTATCACTTGAAAGCCTTGATTAGTGGTATTCTTTAAATTAAAAGCATAAGTAAATTTTCTAGATTTAATTCTTACTAAAGCCACATGAGTTACAGAAAAATATAATAAATTCCATAATGCTTTCTCTTGAAGAAAGACACTGACAGTGATTTGGAATGTTTTTCAGTTTAACTCTTTAACTTTTAGATTTCTCTGACAAACATAACGCTTTTTTATTCAAATTGGTTTGGATTAATCATACATTAGTTTGTTGCTTCAAGATTTCAATGATGGGAATGTATACTTTTAGAATGACATTGTATGGTAGGTGTGAGAGGCCGAAACTGGTCAGTTTGAACATAAAACATATAGAATATCTGGACCTGATATGGCTAGTTTAAATAATAAAGGGTTAAGGAATTCCTACACACACACACATACACCACAGAAAAAAAAAACTTGTCTTATAATAATACTGTATTAGTGAGAAAGAAATTATTGCAAGACAGTTTTTTTTGCCATACATGCAATATTTTGCAAATGTGACTTTTGCAATTTGAAGGTGAATTTGAAAAGGGAGGTGGTGGGGAGATTGTATTTTATTTTTTGCTGTTTTTGTTTTCTGTGGACATAACATGAATACTAACTTTGCTAGGTGTCATTGTAAAGATACAAAACGAATTTATTGCAACTGGGAGAAAAAAAAAATGCATGAATTATTTTGTGGAATCAACTGTTTTACTCTTGTCAGACTTTATTCAAACGTCTGACAACCTTTCAATTGAAGCTAAAATAAATGTATAAAAAAATGTAGCTAATTTGAGTAGGTTTTTGTTTGCTTTTTTGATTTTTATCAAGTAAAAGATGTCAAAACTAAGGCAACTAGTGATGGGCTGCTTCAGCAAATGAATAAAGTTAAAAATACAGTAGTTAGTGCAGTACATTGTGCAAGCCTTTTGAAGAATAGCCCTGGGCTGACCAAGTGGATTTGGCAGACAGAAATGAAAAGACTGTTGTTTGTATGTGCAGATGTGTATGCTTGTCTCTGGATCATGTCAATGGAGTGGAGAGGATTTGTGAGGTGTTGTGCAAATCTTATTCAACCTAAAATAATATGTTGCGCGATTGCAACTCTCCATTGCTTGGTTGAGTAGGAGGGTATCGCATCAAGCATGGAAGCCAAGGGCACAAACCCAGGTGAAGATGACCTTGGATGCACAGGCATTGCTGACATGTTGCATGGGCAACGGTCAGTGATGGTCTTTCTCAGTCAGGAGTGGACAGCCATTATGTATGCCTGCCTGCCTGTTTACATCTACTGTCATTTGTATGAAAGTTACAAGATGTGATGACGGTGTTGCTTGCTCTCCTGTCAACAAATCTTCTGCTCACTTCACACCTTCAAATCCACATGGAATACGAGATCCTTTATGTGAAAAATAGGCAAGGGTTAGCAACAGGAAGAACATATGACTATAAGACGATACCTCAATAGCTTATTCATCTAACCCATGCAAGCATGAAAAAAACAGACCTAAAACAAACAAAGTAATGATGTGGTAAGTTCATGTACCACAAAAATTCTGACTTATAGACAAGATTCTTTTTCCAAAGCGACAAAAAATGTTGAGTAATTTCATTCCCAGCTTTTTAATACATCTTAATACATTTTATTAAAGAAATCTCCTCCCCCAAAATGTCGAAACTCCCCTCCCCCCACTCACTACACAGATTTATCCTATTCGTCTTCCTTGTCATTATCATCATCATCATACATCTGTTTTCCATGCAGTCATTGGCTGCACAGTTTGACAGGAACCAACAAGCCAGAGGATTATGCCAAACCCTCATGTCTGTGTGGGCATGGTTTCTATGGCTGGGTGCCCTTCCTTACATGAACCTCTTCACAAAGTGTCCTGGGTGCTTTTTATATGGCCTCAGCATTTGTAGTCACCAAGTAATTCGCAAGATAAGACACCCCTCAACTGAGGGAGGGACCGAGGGGTGGAGTAGCACTGAGGGAGGTGGCTTTATGCCAGGTGACAAGCAGTTAAATTATGATAAAGGGTCAGGAATGGGTGTCTTGTTGTAGAGAGATATATAGTAACCCCAGTTGGAAAAGGAAGAGGACGGTGGTTAAGATGTATCAGGGTGTGCCCTTAAGGTACAGGAAGGAGAATATAAGAGAGGTAATGTGGGTGGGTAGGAGTGTGAAGGAGAGTGGTAAATGGATAAGAATTGGGGACAGAAGGAAATGCAGTGTGTGGTGGTGAGGGTGGGGGTCAAACATGAATATCGATTTGAGGTCAAGGTGGAGGAAGTAGGTGTGGGTCAGGGAGGTTGTAGGTGGCAGCTTTTACTATTTGAAATGAAAATTTAAAAGAATTTGTTCACTTTATTGTCATATTCTTCAGATTGCTTACCTTCAAAACACCTGTTGGTTTCTCATTAACAAATGCAGGCTTGATTATTTTTGCTTAGCTTGAAGCATTGAAATCTTCCTCGAATCCTCAAAAAAAAAAAAAAATTGCCGTTAGTAATCTTCTCATTAATACTTTTAATGATCTACTTGAAGCATGCTTATATCTTGTATACAAAACACTTTATCCAGGCTGAGAGAGAAAGTACAATATCACTGAAGAAACTCTGACATTTCATGGAACTTGTGGAATTGTATCAACTAAAGAAGAGATGCAAAATTTCTTTCTTTTAAATGTCAAGAAGGTTCCAACAAGGGAGACAACTTTTCATCAAATGGATCAAAATATCTGCTAAAAGTTAATTATTTTACTTGAGATGATTAAGTAATTTGCAATCTGTGTTTATGAATCCTTTAAACATGGCTATAGGAACCAGCAAGGGTGTGTGGTTGGGAAGTTCACATTGTAACCATGTGGTTTTGGATTTTGATTTGATCCCATGGCATGGTGTCTTGCGAGAAGGTTTTTCTGCTGTAGTCTCAGACTGACTAATATGTGTGATACATAAATATATGTCTTTACGTTCTGAGTTCAAATTCCGCCAAGGTCGACTTTGCCTGTTCATCCTTTCGGGGTCAATAAATTAAGTGCCAGTTGTGTATTGGAGTCAATCTAATCGACTGGCCCCACCTTCCCAAAAATTTTGGGCCTTGTGCCTTGACTAAAAAAGAATATTTTGGTTGGATATCGTTAGTTTAAATGCTAAAGAGTTACAATGATTGGTGTTAGGAAGAGTATCTTGTGTCACTCTTTGCATCCAAAGGGTTTTTAATGTAACATATTAGAAACTATTATTTCTTGTTGAGATATACCATTAAATGACATATCTGAGTATTTAATTTTGTATTCATTCTCTGAATTCAAATTTCACCAATGTTGGTATTGTCTTTCACCTCTCTATAGGTAATAAAATAAGTACCAGTAATATGCCAGCATTCACTCTATCACATTCCTCCCTCTTACATCCTTATTAGCCAGAAGAAGATAATTCTATTTTAACAGTGGGAAAACAATTATCTGAACAAGAGTAATAAATTTAAATCTTGCTGTTGTAATTTAATTTTTGGAGCATATTTCTGAACTTTGTACTTACATAACTTTACAGCTTATACTGGAAACATGGAACATGTTTGTCCTTAATCAATATCCACTGGCCTGAAGATTGTAATAAGTTGAACGTGAGCTCTATAGAAGTACTGTTGTAATGTTAATGGAACATTAATTGCAAAGCATTCAATTGTCAAATTTTATTGAAGAGAAAACTATCAGAAAGTAAAAACAGTAAAATTTTCACTCAAATATAATTTACGAGTTATAAATATAATTCTTATAATTCATGAAGAAGACTGTTTAGAAATGTAATTTTCCATATTCTTTATACCTTTTTTTTCTTTTAATTTTTTTTTTTTTTTTTTCCATAAAGAAAAATTTGGTAAATGAAATAGGAGAAAGAATATTTTGTATTTTTATTTGAGTTTGGCACCCCTAATCTTGTTTCAGATGGTGAAGAAAAATGTCATTTAATAACTACTAAACTTAAAAATAGAGTCTGTGTTTAGTGTTGTTTCCACACTGGCAGGTTTTGATGGAGAAGACTGTGAGAATGTCATTAAGTGTGCATTTTGAAGTAAACACTTCAAATATGTTTCCTGAAATTAAATCATAGTTTCTACATTATTTTCATTTGGTTATTTATGCAATCAAAGTTTATATTCATGTGGGTGGTTCCTAAGGAAAATAAATATTTTTTTCCAATACATCGGTTATTAGTTTATAGGTGCAGGCATGGCCGTGTGGTTGAGAAGTTCCCATTTCAACTATGTGGTTTTTGGTTCAGTCCTACTAACATGCCACCTTGGGCTAGTATCTTCTACTAAAGGCTTGCACCAATCGAAGTCTTGTTAGTGAATTTGGTTGGCAGAAACTGAAAGAAACTTGAAGGTGGCGAGCTGGCAGAATCGTTAGCACGCTGGGCAAAATGCCTAGCGGTATTTCATCTGCCGTTACGTTCTGAGTTCAAATTCTGCCAAAGTCAACTTTGCCTTTCATCCTTTCGGGGTCAATAAATTAAGTACCAGTTGTGTACTGGGGTCAATGTAATCGACTTAATCTGTTTGTCTGTCCTTGTTTGGCCCCTTGTGGGCAGTAAAGAAACAAGAAACTGAAAGAGGCCCATCATGTGTTTCTGTGTATTTTTGTGTATGTCTTTGTATAAGAGACTTTGTATCTCTTTTCACACTGTTATTTGCTTGTTGTCCACTGCAAAAACATGTTCAATAAACTGAAAGTTTAGGTTCCTTTTCTGCAGCATTCTAACCATGTCTATAGTATCAGAACTGTGACTTCTCATTGTGGAGAAATACCAACTCAACCAGGAGAGATTTTCCAATCTCCAAACTTTGTACCCTGCTGAGTAACATTACCCCAAAGATCCTTTGCAGAAACCCCATTTCGGCTGGTTGAATTCATGATTGTATTGTTTGTCATTTTCCCAACATTCACAACCATAATGAAGACAGGAATAAAAACTGAATTGGAGAAAAGCAAGTTTGGGTTTTTTTTTACTGCTGGAGTTGGTGCATCGAACTTCTCAGCTCATGCTTTATTAAAACAACAACACGACTGTTCTTTACTTAAGTGTTAATTCGAAACAAACACAGTAAACAGCATTTCAATTGATTATTGTGAAAACTACTAATCAATATATTCCACTAGGAAATATCTACCAGCTTGTTAGTACTTCATTGAACTTGTTCATGCTTTAGAATAACATAATGGTATCTATGGAACTGTTCTTGTTTAGTGAAAAGAAGCTGTTACTGATGTTACTGTAGGTTTATATGACTAACCATTGTTATCAGTAGTGGTGGTCCATTTTGTATAGAAGTGGTGGTGGTGGTTATTTTGCCCCACATCAGCAGATTTATGATCAAGCATTCTGACCACCAACGTCCTGTTTTGTTCATATAGTAACTCCAGACCAACATACAATATCTTTCTTCTTTTTTATGGTGAGAGCGTGAAGCCTGAGTAAGATTTGGCTGCTCTTTTTAGCAGGTTAAGATACAAGCTTCCATCATTCATTCTATTTGTTTATATTGTTGGCTTCTCTGCGATTGATGGTTGTTGATGGCAGTAATGTAAAAACATGGCTTAGTGGTTAGGGGCATTTGACTCACAATTGTAAGGTCATGAGTTCAATTCCCAGCGACGCGTTGTGTCCTTGAGCAAGACACTTTATTTCATGCTGCTTCAGTCCACTCAGCTGACAAAAATGAGTAGTACCTGTATTTCAAAGGGCCAGCTTTGTCACACTCTGTGTCATGCTGAATCTCCCTGAGAATTATGTTAAGGGTACACGTGTCTGTGGAGTGCTCAGCCCCTTGCACGTTAATTTCACGAGCAAGCTGTTCCGTTGATTGTATCAGCTGGGACCCTCATCATCATAACCAACAGAGTGCTCCTTTTTTTAATGTAAAAACAACTTGCTCCCTTCATTTATTTTAGAATCAATACAGTGTGTATATTGTAAGTTATTTCTGAAGGTGGAATGATGTCCATGGTTTTTGCGGGCTCTCTAAGACCAGGGAGCTTCAAGCCATTAATGTTCCATTTAAAATGTTGCAGCTCAACCCCTGCAAGAGAGACATGAGCAAGAAGATTCCAGAGGGTTGGATGTTCTGGGAAGAAAGGACTGGTCATAATGGCTGATGTAAGCTCAAGAATGGATGGATGCACCAAAATTGCAACAGTGACAAAAGGTGGGAAGTTGAATGGCTGTAGAGGTGCCTGAGTGAGGTATTTATAAGATCAACCGACTCAGAGGAACAGAGGTCATTAAAGTTATGTTAGAAAAGATAATTTTTTTTCTTCTGTACATCCAATAAAGTTTGTCTGTATCAAAAACAATAATGTGAGTGAACACAGAAAACAAACCTATCACTTGTACATAATAATGAGAAGTTGCATGACTCGTCAAATAAATGTTGGCATCTGAAGATTCCAAAGCACAAAATAACAATAATAATATTGAATGAAGTATTCCTTATTCCTCTGCATCAATATCAGACTAGAGCTGCAGTTTCAAGTGGCATCATTAATGGTTATCATATTTGCCTGTCCATCAAAACAGATGAGCTAAGAAGTTTTCCTAAACAAGGTATTGGCTGATAACTCAAATGCATGTGGCTTAAAATATTCATTAGTAAAACCATTACCTGGTGAATATGCTTTTAGACCCATTTAAACACTTGTGACTATTCTTTCAGCAATTCCATTTGATTTGAGATGATAGAGAGGCATTTCCATGGGTTTACACCTGATCTTATCACACCATGTACACAAGTCATTAGGTTTTGTCAGACCCTAATGTGTTTAGAACGCCATTTCCATTTCTAGTAACACAATTTTTAAAATCTACCAAACTGTTTCTGCTTGTTTCTTCTTTTTACCTCTAGCTACCAAATGTATGCATTTACCAATATTAAGAATTTTTTCAAAATCCGTTGGTGCATCTATTCATGCTGTAATTTCTTTAGGCCATGTGTGCATTGTGTGAAGTAATTCTAGCTAATGTCAGATCTCAGCTAACATTCTGTGCCATACTGTGTATCATCAAGTACAGCTTTTATCATTAAGGTGTGGTTGTGGGCTTAAGAAGTTTGCTTCTCAACCATCTGGTTTTGAGTTCAGTCTGCTAACACAGCACCAGTAGCAAGTGTCTTCTACGAAAGCCTTGGGCTGACCAAGGCCTTTTAAATGGATTTCATAGATGTAAACTGAAATAAGCCTGTCGTATATATATATATGTTTGTTTGTGTGTATCCTTGTTTTGATACATCATCATACAAACAGTGTTGTTGATTTCTCGTTTTCAATGCAAAACATGCCTGCCATGGGGGAAATATCACCTTGCTTGGAAACAGGTGAGGGTTAACAACAGGGAGGGCACCCTCCTCTGAAAATGGGATATCTCATTTATAAAGCAATACAATCTCTAACAACAACAGGTATTTGAGAAAAAGAAACCTGGTGTTAATATCAAAGCCAGTGGGGGAGATTCATCAGGTCAGAAAAGAAGTTTAATACTAACGCAAGTGAAAGGCTCCATCAAGAATACATTTTATATTTATTGAGCATAAAACAAAATACTCAGATATTCATTTCAAAGTTTGGCACCAACCCCAGTATGCAACTGGTACTTATTTTATTGACCCTGAAGGAATGAAAGGTAAAGTCAACCTTGGCGGAACTTGAACTCAGAATGTAAAGCATTTTGTCTAATGCAGTAACAATTCTGCCAGCTCACCACCTTTAAAGTACTTAGATATTGAAAAGAAAACTTTGGCAACCATTTCATGTACTTGAAGAGTACAGTATGTTCTGGTTGGCTGTAAACTTAAATTGGTCTCAAATAATAAGTCACTTGAATTTATTTTTAGCAATAGATATGGTTTGCCAAAGTAACATCTGCATCCATTATGAGATGGAACTTATATATAACAGCACTTAATTATGAAATATATAAAAGGATCTTGAAGAACCATATGGTGAGGCATTATAGAATCTGTTTTATAATGTTAGTTGGATAGATATGACCTCCATAGAATCTAATCTTCTAAAACATAGAATATAAAATTGGAGACTATCAATCGTTTAACGTCCGCATGGGTTGGACGATTTGACTGAGGACTGGCGAACCAGATGGCTACACCAGGCTCCAATCTGATCTGGCAGAGTTTCTACAGCTGGATGCCCTTCCTAACGCCAACCACTCCGAGAGTGTAGTGGGTGCTTTTATGTGCTACCAGCACGAGGGCCAGTCACACGGTACTGGCAACGGCCACGCTCAAAATGGTGTTTCTTACGTGCCACCTGCACAGGAGCCAGTCCAGCGGCACTGGCAACGACCTCGCTCGAATGATTTTCTAACATGTCACCAGCTCAAGTGCCAGTAAAGTGACGCTGGTAACCATCACGCTGAAATGGTGCTATTTACGGGCCACTAGCACGGAAGTCAGACAGCTGCTCTGGCAATGATCACGCTCGGATGGTGTTGTTAGTGCTCCACTGGCACAGGTGCCAGTCATTGAATATAGTTCAATTATGATTTCGAATTCACTTGCCACAACAGGTCTTCGCAAGCAGAGTTTAGTGTCCAATGAAGGGAAGGTTGGCATGGGTGCCAGCCGTCGAATTTGGTTCGATTTCGATAATAATATTTTATCTGTTGTATATAATAGAGCGTTTAATATTAACTGACACAAATTCTGTTGTTGAAAGATAATTTATACACATGACTGGCACCGTGTTGATTGTAACAATAAGGGTTTCACTTGATTCAATCAATGGAACAACCAGTTTGTGAAATTAATGTGCAAGTGGCTGAGTACTCCACAGACACACGTACCTTCAATATAGTTCCCAGGGAGATTCATTGTGACACAGAATGTAACAAGGCTGGCTCTTTGAAATACAGGCACTACCCATCTATATATATATATATATATATATATATATATATATATATATATACGCACGCACACACACACACACATATGTGTGTGTGTGACCTGAATAATGATTGCTAACTCTTCCAAGGTAAATGATTCTGATTGCTTTTTGTCTTTTGATGATTTTTTACATCCATTATTCTCACAGCCAAAGGGTAATCTATTTGTATACACTTCTTTATCAATCCAAATAAAAAAACAGAAAAACACACCTCATCAGTGTCTCTAACACAGATTTAGTCTGATTGATCATCTTACCTGATAATTCCTATATTTTTATGATCTAATCTACCTTGATACATAGATTTTTCCACACTTTTAGCACCAGTCCATCTATAATCTGGATAAACTTTATTGTTATCCACGACATTTCTAACAATGCATTCAATTGCTTTTCAAAGCATATTGTGGGCTGTTTTAATTCCATATGAAAGTCGAGTCCATCTTCAAAGGACCTGCAGGTATATTTATCATAATGTCCCCTTTTAATCCAATTTAGCAAAATACGTTATACCTGAAAGAGAATTATTGAATCAGAAGATGCAGTTGTCTTTTATCTTTTACTTGTTTCTGTCATTGGATTGCAACCATGCTGGAGCACTGCCGAGAAGGGTTTAGTCAAACAAATTATTTTATTAGTCTCTTTTGCTGAACTTCTATGTTACTGGAACACAAACAAGCCAACATCAGTTGTCAAGCAATGGTGGAGGAGCAGATACAAAACACAAAGGTGCACATATTCACACACATGTATATGATGGACTTCCACATAGTTTCTTATTTCTTTACTGCCCACAAGGGGCTAAACATAGAGGGGACAAACAAGGACAGACAAACGGATTAAGTTGATTACATCGACCCCAGTGCGTAACTGGTACTTATTTAATCGACCCTGAATAGATGGAAGGCTAAGTCGACCTCGGCGGAATTTAAACTGAGAACGTAACGCCAGACGAAATACTGCTACGGATTTCGCCCGGCATGCTAACATTTCTGCCAGTTTGCTCGCTTCCATACAGTTTCTGCCTACTAAATTCACTCACAAGCCCTGTGCTTTAGTAGAAAACACTTGCCCAAGGTGCCACTCAGTGGAGGTGAACCAAAAACCATGTGGTTGCTAAGCAAGCTTCTTAACCACACTGCCATATCTGTTCATAGACAAGAATTTGAACAAATTTATTTACACCTACTTCAAAATCTCTGGAAATTTCCATCTACTTTTTTGCATAACCACTAAAAGAGAAGCCTGTGTACTCCATCTGAAATGAACTTCTAAAAGACCCAACTGATGCCAGCATGGAAAACAGCCGTTAAATGATGATAATGATGATATCAATTAGTTTCTCCTGCTTAACTGTGTAGTTTAATTAATGTATGTTGGCAATGGTCTTGCTTCAAAATAACATGGCCTAATATCTTCCTAGAGAAGAATGTTGGATTTGAAACCCCTTAACCCTTTCCTAGCCATACTTCAGTTGAAACGCTTTGCTTTTGTTTCTATAAATTTTGAAAATAATGAAGAATTTAATGAAATAAGCTTGTTTTTATTAAGCTGATGTCTGGAACATAAATTAACACGGAATTTTGGTGAAAGGTTTTATTTTGGATTACTTTAAAACTGGAGATTTGTATCATGGAATCAAGGGTGATCCTAGGCAGGTTGATACTGAAAGAGTTAATCTCCCAAAACTGACAAGGTGCTTTAGTCTCATGGATTAATGTTGAATGATCAAAATTCTGCCATGTCCATACCAAGGAAGCTATTATTATTTTTTTTTTTTTTTCTGTTATACCTACTGGTGTTCCATTGGTTCCAACGATAAGGGCTCCAGTTGATTCAGTCAGCTGAACAGCCTACTCATGAAATTAATGTGCAAGTGGCTGAATACTCCACAGACACGCATAACTTTAACATAGTTCTCAGGGAGATTCAACATGGCACAGAATGTGACAAGGCCAGCCTTTTGTAATTACAGGTACAACTCATTTTTGCCAGCTGAGTGAACTGGAGCAACGTGAGATAAAGCGTCTTGCTCAAGGACACAACACGCTGCCAGGAATCGAACTTATGACCTTAGAATCATGAGCTGAACACCCTAACCACTAAATCACATGCTTTCACTTTTTGTTATTACATCCACCTACAACAACACAACCTGTTTTGTGTGTGTGTATGTTTGTTTCCCCCTTATTAGTTTCCATTAATGCATCAAACTTCCTCTAAATTTCTATGAGTGATCCATGAAATTGTTTTAGCTTCAGATCCTTTCAGTTCTGAGATATCATAGTCACCAGACTGTTAGTGTCAATCAACTTGCATCTCAACGTTAACATTATTGAGTTTCCACATTGATCGTTGAAGTATTATTATATCCCGACTTCACAAGTTCTAGCGGAATCTTCATGCTCAATTCCCTCAAACATTTTTTATTCATTTATCTGTTTCTTTTGTGGATTTACATATTTGCCTGGAAGTGATCCATTTTTCTCATTAAAATAAAGACATTTTGATAATGCATGTTTTTATCCCCCAAAATGACATTTATATATTTGTTTCTCTCAACATGTGACTAAATGGTAACATCAAGATCAAATTCTCTTTCCCATTTTATTTATTTATTTATGCAATCATCTGAAATTTAGAAATCATTTCAAGCTGTTGAATGAATTCAATGCATGCATTACACTTCAGATCCCCTCCATTGAATATATTCCAATGTGTTTATACAATGTACGATGCTCTGATGATTGCTTGCCAAATATGTTTTGTGGGAATCCTATCACCTTCTGTTGCACTCTGTCTTTTAGTTCCAGTTTTTTTAAAGTTTTTTTTTTTTTTTAATCAAATTAGCAAAACAAACTGACTCACATAATCTTTGAGAATAAATTCAGTCACATTGTGTTGTAGCAAGAATCTGATTCCTTCAGCAGTTATAGCTTTTCTTTTTGTTTTTCCTGTTGATGGTGGAACACAGAGGAGATTAACTGATGCCATAATCACAGATTTTATTCTGCAAAAATCATTTTTACCAGTCATTTCGTCATTGCCAAAACTTTTCATATTTCTTTCTTTGATGCCTCACATAGTCTTAGCTTAATGTCTCACATTGTCATGCCTTACAGTTCTATATTTAAGAGATGAGGAATTATGTACATTATTTACATTTGTCTGATATTTGTCCTCATCTTGTTTGTTGTTAACACAACGTTTCGGCTGATATATCCTTCAGTCTTCGTCAGGTGTCTTGGAGAAATTTCGAACCTGGGTTCTCATTCTTAAGGTATTTTCAATGTTATTATCATTATCATTATTCAGGTCACTTCCTGAATAATAATAACAATAATAATAATAATAATAATAATGATGATGATAATAATAATGATGATAATAACATCGAAAGATACCTTAGGAATGAGAACACTGGTTTGAAATTTCCCCAAGACACCTGATAGAGGCTGGAGGATATATCAACTGAAACGTGTTAACAACAAACAAGATGAGGACAAATATCCATCAAATGTAAATAATTGTCATGCCTCAGTTTGTCTTAATCTTGTCTTGTGTGTAGCATGGTCTTGTCTTAATGCTACATTTAGTTTTATCTCACTGCATAAGATAAATGTGTCACAATGCCTATCATATTCTTGTCATAATGCATCCTCGTATCTTAATACCTTTAATAGCCTTGTAATACCACCTAGTGTAAGGTCTTGTCATAATACCTATTATCATACTATTATCATAATGCCTTGCATAGTCTTGTCATAATACCTGTATGATGTTGACAACCAGTTTACCTACAATATCGAAATCGAACCAAATTCGACAACTGGCACCCATGCCAACCTTTGGACACTAAACTCTGCTTGCGAAGACCTGTTGAGGCAAGTGAAATCGAAATCGTAATTGAATCATATTCAATGACCGGCACCTCTGCCAGTGGAGCACTAACAGCACTGTCTGAGCATGCCCATTGCCAGAGCAGCTGTCTGGCTTCCGTGCCAGTGGCACATAAATAGCGCCATTTGAGCGTGATCGTTGCCAGCGTCGCCTTACTGGCACTTGTGCCGGTGGCATATTAAAAAACATTTGAGCGGGGTCGTTGCCAGTGCTGCTGGACTGGCTCCTGTGCAGGTGGCATGTAAAAAACACCATTTTGAGCGTAGCCGTTGCCAGTACCGCCTGACTGGCCTTCGTGCCGGTAACATGTAAAGGCACCCACTACACTCTTGGAGTGGTTGGCGTTAGGAAGGGCATTCAGCTGTAGAAACTCTGCCAGATCAGATTGGAGCCTAGTGTTGCCATCTGGCTCACCAGTCCTCAGTCAAACCGTCCAACCCATGCCAGCATGGAAAGCGGATGTTAAACGATGATGATGATGATGATGATACACCTTCTTAAGGATCCCCACCCAATAAAAGAAGAGTCAGTGGACAACAAAACAAAAGGTGGTACCTCAACACCAACAAATAGATTGGAAGGAAAACCTGTTTGGCCGAGGATTGGAAGGGATGGATGGATGGATGGATGGGAAGGCTGCATCTCAGGCCATACTACAAATGTTGATTGATTGTAGTATGTTTCTACTTTAGAGCTTTTCCGGGACAGCTTTGTGGTAGATAAAAACACCTGCTCTTATTGTTATCACTACAATTTAGATTATAATTACAGTTTAGATTCTACTTGTATTCTTTTAGTTGTTCTTTAACAAACTTGCTAACATCGTTGACTTACAACAGTCTCAATTAATCTAGCTGGCTGATTACCAAGTCATTACCAAAGAATCAGCCAAAATAAAATGGAAGCAGGAAAGCATGAAATGTTTGAAAGTTATTTACATATTGAATATATTGATCATGTAATATTGGTATGATTCACCAAATCATTAATACGAAATAATCAATAGATCAGTGTTAAAATATGTGTTATTTACTATGCAGCCATATCAAAGCTCTATATTCGACAAATAGCTTGCTGTAGTCTTTCTTGAGAGAGAGAGAGAGAGAGAGTGTGTGTGTGTGTGTGTGTGTGTGTACAAGCATGGTGTGTGTCCCCAATATATTTATTGGAAATTCACCAATAAATAATATAACCTTTTCTGCACATTTTGTGCAGACTTCTTGGTCTGGTATAAACGAAATTATTTCTACATCTACACATACATGTTTGTATATATATATATATATATATATATATATATCACTACCATCATCATCATCATCAACATATGTACTTTCCCATGCTTGCATGAGTCAGATGAATTTGTTGAGGCAGATTTTCTATGGGCAGATGCTTTTCCTGTTGCCAACTCTCATCCGATTTCAAGCAAGATAATACTTTCCCATTGAGAGACATGTTTTTCACTAGAAACTGGCAACAGACAACCTCAGATGTATGACAGTGATGCTCATTTACAACCATCATGTGATGTCTAGACTAAGGTACACACGTACATACACCCATATATAATTTTACATAAATATATATATAGATAAATATATATATATATATATATATATATATATATATATATATATATATATATATATATATATATATATATATATATATGTGTGTGTGTGTGTGTGTGTGTGTAAATATAGGGAGATGTACTTGCATAGCAAATGACCTGATCTGAGATCGTGTGCTGGAATGGAAACAATTGCAGCGTGTAAAGTGTTTATAAGCCATTTAAGAAACACACAAAAACTGTTAGATTCACTTCAACATTTAAATTTAATTTGCCAAAATATTTTCATCGCTTTGTGACTGCGACCTGTTCACTGACAAAATTCCAATTGAGAGACCAGCTACCTGAATAGCAGTTCCTTTGTAGATAAAGCAGTTAAGTTTATGAAGACGGGGAAAGCCCTCAGCCCATCAGGAATCACTGCTGAAATGTTTAAAATATCTGGCACTGATATCTGCACTGACAATTTCCTCCACAAAATCGAGATATCTGTGGTCCATCTGAGAAGTGGGCCATGGAGTAGCAGTAGCCACTGCAGTGAGAGTTCTGCTGGCAATTTTCTGCAGCAGTGCCGTTGTAGTCATGTCTGCAGAGCACAGTTAAACATGCTGTTCTGGGTTGGACAGCCTGTTACTCCCTCATCCACTGCCCATCTTCTGCTGCTTTATCCTCCACCACTGCACTTCTTTTCCTCCTTTTCTTTGTTTCCTTGTAATTAAATTGTGATTCAATCTTTATGTAAATAAAACTAAAATCTGATAAAAGAAAAAGATAGCCATTGTTAGATTCAATGAACAAGCATAAACAAGCAAGCATATATATATATATATATATATATATATATATATATATACATGTATGTATATTATTGCATTTTGGTTGAATAGTAATTAGGAATTATTAAATGCTTACACTGGCACCAATGTTCAATATTTGATAATTATGATGATCACTGTTCCGAAATATATTTCTCTTCAATTCATGTTTTCAGATCTCTTGCCATACATATTTTAGAAAGTATTCATCCGTTTATCATCAACTTCATTGTTTTAACAGAGAATTTTCTATTTGGTGCAAATGTGATTTTCAAACAGCAATAATTTATTGACAGAATTTGTAGAGCATTAAACAGTATGTTTCGTGCTGTTTTGCTGCATTCCTTTATATTCTGAGCTTGAAACCCATCAAGTTCAACTTTCCCCATTCATCTTGCTTCTGTGGGTTGGATATATCTGCTGAGCAGCTCATTACCAAACGTCTCAGTTTACTCTTATCTTATCTTATAAACATTATTTACATTATTTACATTTGACGGATATTTGTCCTCATCTTGTTTGTTGTTAACACGTTTCGGCTGATATACCCTCCAGCCTTCGTCAGGTGTCTTGGGGAAATTTCGAACCTGGGTTCTCATTCCTAACGATGTTACTATTATTATATTATTATTATTATTATTATTATTACTATTATTAATCAGGTCGCTGCCGTGAATCGAACTCGGAACCTTGGGGTTAGTAGCCCGCGCTCTTAACCACTACGCCATATGCCCGTGGGTATATCAGCCGAAACGTTGTGTTAACAACAAACAAGATGAGGACAAATATCCGTCAAATGTAAATAATGTAAATAATTCCTCATCTCTTAAATATAGAACTGTATAATCTTATAAAGTGCAGCATCTGAATGATAATATGGCCGCTTGTCTATATATCTTAGTCTTCCACAATGTTGTTGAGACAGCACTCTGTGGTTAGTCTTCTCTAACGAACTTTATCTGTTCTTGAGTGGTACATTTAATCTGTTGCACTAAAGGGCCCCCACATAGCACTTCAGTGCCTTTAGTGAAATTCACTCTATGGTAGACATTCAGCAGAGGCCTCCAGTCTAAGGACAGAGGACATATTAACTTCCTACTGCACCAATCTGTGTCATGCTTTCTTCCTCCCTCACTCTAACCAGTCTGTTGAGACCTATAAAAGTTTATGGTTGATATCATCTCAACCCTAGACTGACCTAAGGCTTGTGGATTTGGTACATGGAAACTGAAAGCAGCCTATTGCTTGTGTGTGTGTGTGTGTGTGTGTGTGTGTGTGTGTGTCTTCACAGAATAATGAAAGTGAACTTTACCACTTGTATTATGCTGGCACTCATTTACAGCTATCACATGATATCAAGACATGTCCAGCCAAGGATCAGAAACTGTTACTTTGCTTGGAAGCAGTTGAGGGTTGAGGGTCAGTAGTAGGAAGGACATTTGGCTGTAGAAGATCTGCCTCAATGAATTCTTTCTGATCCATGCAAACCTGGAAAAGTGGATAATAAAATGAGGCATGGCTGTGTGTTAAGTAGCTTGTGCACCAGCCACATGATTCTGGGTTCAGTCCTACTGCGCGGCACCTTGGGCAATTGTCTTCCACTATAGCCTCAGCTGACCAAAGCCTTGTGAGTGGATTTGGTAGACGGAAACTGAAAGAAGCCCGTCGTGTATATGTATATATATATGTGTGTTTGTGTGTCTGTGTTTGTCCCCCCAACATCGCTTGACAACCGATGCTGATGTGTTTACATCCCCGTCACTTAGCAGTTTGGCAAGAGACACCGACAGAATAAGTACTAGGCTTACAAAGAATAAGTCCTGAGGTCAATTTGCTCGACTAAAGTCGGTGCTCCAGCATGGCCGCAGTCAAATGACTGAAACAAACAAAAGAATAAAAGAATATATGAGGGACCTTCCTGTAAATGTATGAGTGTCCAGTGCAAGCAACTGGATGACTTCTCATTGAGTTAGCAAAGTGAGTATTCCACAGATACATGTCCCCTTAATGTAATTCTTAAGAGTCAGTGTGACAAAGTTGGACCTTTTGAATTACAGGTTTAGTCCATCTGATGGGCTTCATTACTGTTTCTGTCCTCCCAAATTCACTGACAAGGTTTGGGTCAATGTGAGCCTGTGGTAAAAGTACTTGTCCAAGCTTCCACACAGGACAACGTAATTGCAAAGTGCCTGCATTCAGTATTCTTATATACATATATATATATTCTTTTATTTGTTTTAGAATACTAAAAATGAATGACACCACTTGTATAACAGTGGCATGCCTTTACAACTACCATGAGATGTCAATGCAAGGAGATATAAGCATACACACATTCACACACACAATGGGCTTCTTTCAATTTCCATCAACCAAAGCTTTGTTCAGTGCAGAGCTATTGTAGAAGACACCTACCCAAAGCACCATCTGAAACCGTGTTACTGGGAAGCAAACTTCTTAACCACATAGCTATGCCTATGTACACACGCACACACACACACATGCGCGCTATTAGGTCTGTACCAAATCTAAAAGTACAGTTCATGTCAGTGAACTGTTGGATATTAATCCAAGCTGATATCATTTATCTTCAATGAATACAAGAAGAAGATTAAAAAAAATGAAACCAATTTTAGTGGTTTTGTTATTAAAATGAAAATACATATGTTTGTTTACATATTTAAACATAAGGATATATATATATGTGTGTGTGTGTGTGTGTTTGTGTATATATGCCAGCATGGAAAGCAGACATTAAACAATGAGATATATATCTATATATATATGTGTGTGTGTGTGTGTTTATCTATCTATCTGGCTTACTGTCTATCTTTTCTTAATGCTACAAAATCTCTGACAGACCGCCAAAGGTATTGAGAGGGTGGAGGTGATGTCTATCTAAAAGGAATTATCTGCAGAATAGCCAGGTGGCTTCCCACTTGTTTTATGATGTAAGATATCCTGGGGTTAGTTTTAGAAAAATTCTAAGAGTCAGTGAAAGATTTCCAGTACTCTAATACCAACAAAGATTCTCTGTCTCTCTCTTTTCTCTCTCTCTCTCTCTTTCTCTCTCTCTCTCTCTCTCTCTCATGGCTGTAATAAAAAAACTGAAACTCCATCAGTTACAATGACAAAAGTTCCAGCTAATCCAATCAATGGAAGAGCCTGCTTGTGCAATTAACATGCAAGTGGCTGAGCACTCTACAGACTTATGTACCCTTAATGAAGTTCTCAGGGAGTTTCAGTTTGACACAGGATGTGACATGGCTGGCCCTTTAAGATACAGGCACTACTTCGTTTTGGAGCAACAAGAAATAAAGTGTCTTGCTCAAGAACACAATGCACCATCAGATATTGAACTCCTGGCCTTATGATCATGAGCTGGATACTCTAACCACTTGGCCATACACATTCACTTATGGCTGCAATGTGTCTGGTGAATGTTGAATATCAGTCAGTCTTGTAGAAGTATGAACTGAGTATGTTCTGTTAGATTTTTAATGTTAATTTAACTGAAAGACTTAACACAAGTGGGTTGAAAAATGGCTACACATCAGAGACATTGCTCGATGTGTGCTTGACTCTTAAATTCCCATTGTGCTTGACTCTTGGTAGATGATAAAAGAAAAAATTCTTTTTGGTTGATGGGGAAATATTTTCTGATCAATGCAAGAACATTTCTAGCTATGTTGGGTAGACTGAGTTAAAATTTTATGATTGTATTTTTTTTTTTTTTTAATAATTGTAAGAAAACAAAATTTATAATACATCTATAAACTGTATTTTGTTGAAACTTCATCTTAGGTTAATCGATCAAAAATATACCTTCTGAAAAATTTTATCATTCTCCTGCTACTTTTTAGATATTTAATAACTCAAACTTTATGTATGTGAAATGCAAACATTAAGATAAATACCTGCTAAATAATGTTTTTGGACTAAAATTGGGATTTTCTATTTGTGTTTGGAGGTGGCTGCCCATAAACTACTCTTCATATATATTGTTTAATTATAGTTGTAGATATCTTTTTACTTTCACTAACCTGCTGCAGATGATGACTGGCCTGACCAGTGACATTAAACCAGACATGTGTACGATTTTGACTTTTGTGACCATCATTGACACAAATGCCATAACAGTTACTTTGATAAACATTTACTGTACAGTTAACTCAATGTGGTGATGAAGGGAAGCTCTTAGCTATGAATTTCATTTTTTTTTTGTATATTACCAAATTATGATGGGTTGGGGATGAATTTTAGCCCTTTTGTGGGGAGGAGATCTTACTTTAAAGGTTTTCTTTTTCTTTTTCTTGTTTTGGCCTCACAGTTTTCATCTATTCATAACTTTCAAGAATTTTAACTGTGCAAATTATCAAAGCGTTACAGATCTTTGATATTTTATTATTCATCATCATCATCATCATCGTTTAACGTCCGCTTTCCATGCTAGCATGGGTTGGACGATTTGACTGAGGACTGGTGAAACCGGATGGCAACACCAGGCTCCAGTCTGATTTGGCAGAGTTTCTATTATTATTATTATTTATTTATTTATTTATTATCTTGTTTTATCTGCTGTGCTGTTTCAGAAGCAAACAGCATCACACCAAATAACTTGAGCAAAATCTATTAATTCAAAATTGTTAGCCTCAAAACCTTTTTTTTCCTTTCTTTCTTTCTTTTATGCAATTTATACGACTTCATTTTAATTTATTGATAATAGGATTTACAGTTGACTCAGACATGCACATATGTGTGTGTGTGTGTGTGTGTGTGTGTGTATGTCATCATCATCATCATCATCATCATCATCATCATCATCATCAGTATCATCATTTAATGTCCATGTTCCATGTTGGAGTGTGTACTTATTTATGTGTATCTGCTGAATTGTATTGAAGTGTTACATTAAGAGTGTTACAAGCAGCTTTCTTCCTCTGAAGAGTTTAATATCACAATTTCTTTTCCATCCTGGCTTGGGCGTGAAGTATCTATCTCAGAACAAACTTTTGAACTATCCCAAATTACAAAGTATTGAGAGAGAAAATCAAACACAAAACACAACTAAGACAACAGAAATCATCTGATTGCAACAGTAATTTTTACAGTTGAGCGTATTTTTCTAGCGACTACCAGTGTGTGGTTCTGACATTTTCATTTATTTTATCTTATACAAATATTCTTAAAACAACAGGTTCTCTGATCATCTTTAAACTTTTACACACACACACACACACACACACACACACACACACACACACACACACACACACAAGCATGCATGTAAACATTCTCTTTTGGCTATGGACATATGTACATAAGCACCTTCCTACGCCTTCAGATATATTCACGTGTATGAAGAAAGATTTGAATATAGCTTTATGGAAAAGATGCAGAACTTTTCATGTCATGTTTTGAATTTATATTCTTCTCTAGATATTACGTTTCATGTTATGCCTGTGTAAGGCTCTGGAATAAATTAAATCTTGCAATCAGTCACATTCTAGTTCTTGTTGTTGTTGAGGCTGGGCCCAAGTCAACCCTGATTGAGCAAACATATAATCAAAGCTATTCCAACTGTGACCATCCAGTCTTTATAAGTTACATAGAAGTACCTTATGTTGTGTTTAAGATAGAAGTGCATGATTTTAAAAAACATTTGGCTGCTATTTCTAGAAGGCCACATGACCATATTAGGGTTCTTTTGTTGGTTCACTCGTTACTATACTTAAATATATGACTGTACTCTTTTCCTTTGAAACCAAGATGTATAACCTGTTATCAGAAGATTAATCTTTAGTCTTTAATCCATCTCTTGTTGCTCTGTAAGTTGGGTCATTCATTCTCACTACATCTACCTCTAAACTGTCTCGTGCCATGCTAAGTATTTTTGTTCCATTCCATTCATGCTTACAAACTATTTTCATCTTTTTCAGTAAAAGCAACATTATCAGCAAGATCCATTTCATACAACATCTTGTCATTGTCCCATATAAGCCTGTGTTTTGGTGCCTTCCTCAGTCAACCTGCATCAGTCCAAAATCTGAAACACTATTAAAGAAGAATGGAAACAAAACACAACCCTGTTTAGCCCAAGTCTCAACAGCAAAATGTTTATTGCCTAATTAACACATACATAACACTTGGAAATTTACATATTGTTTTGTTCATCATCATCATTATCGTCGTTTAACATCCACTTTCCATGCTGGCATGTGTTGGACAGTTTGACTGAGGGCTGGCAAGCCAGAAGGCTGCACCAGGCTCCAGTCTGATCTGGCAAAGTTTCTACAACTGGATGTCCTTACTAATGCTAACCACTCCAAGAGTGTTATGTTATGTTTGTTTATTAAATATTTAGGTATTTCATGACTTCTGAGGACTTTCCAAAAAATGTTTCTGTTTGAGGTTAAAAACCTTCAGGAAACTGACAAAGTTAATATCTGCCATTGACTTGTATTCACAAGAATTTTCATTTATGCATTGTAATTCAAAAATTGCAACAGTCCCTGATCTCATTCCCCAAAATCCAGATTGTTGGTCCCTTGGAATTGTTTCCTGATTCTGTATAACACAACCACTAACCAGTTTACTGGTCACCAGAGAGAAAGAGAAAGATTACCCTCCATCTTGACAGTCCTTGAAATTGCCTTTGGCAGTTTCACAATGACTGCTCTTTTTCATTCTTTTGCTGTTTCTTCATCTCACCAGATCATATTGCTTTGATTAGTACCCCTGGCTTCTCTATTTTAGCAAGTTCGCCTAAGATTCTGTCTGCGTCTGTAGCTTTGTAGTTTTCCAATGATTTCAAAACTTTCTAAACCTCTCCTAATGTAATTTCATTATCATCTATCTTATGGTTATTTAAATAGTCAACCTTGTATTAAACACTGCCTTCATGTTTAGGCTAATACCTCCTCTGTGAGTCTTAATTTGCTTGATTGCATTCAGAATCGAGTTGATGGGTCCTCTCCTTTTCCTACTAGTTTGGAATCTTTAACTCATTTACAGATTGTATCTTCATTGTGTCTTTTCTATAAGTGTCTTTTCCATGGTCATTGTTCTGACTAACTTTCTGCTCTAGCACTCTGCCAAGACCTTTACATGTGTCACCTTCTTCTCTTCTAAGGCACATCATTTCTCTGTTGAGCTTCCTGTTAGTCATGAGTCCTTTTATTCTAATAGCTTCTTTCCTCAAAATGCTGTTCTCTGCAACTCACTACCATCCTCCTGTTTCCCTCTGTAAGTTTTTTGTCAATCAATATCTTTTAAATTTATAGGCCCCCTTCTTTTCACTCTTTGTAATCCCTTACACTACATTGACCTCAAGTTTTGTTTGGGACAAAAATGTTTGAAAACATTGTTTAGGTTAATTTTAGCACTTCTTTGATGTGTAATTCTAGTCTTTCATTTTTCATTCTTTTTCTGTCTTCAAACACCTTGTTTAAGAATAAACGTGTTTGTGTGTGTGTGTACGTAACCTTATCCTGATGACATGTGATGGCTATAAACAAGTGATGTTGTTACATTTTGTCTTTTTGACTTCCATGGAAAAACATGTCTGCCTATGGGAAATATTACCTTGCTTGTAAACATTTGAGAGTTGGTGACAGGAAGAGCATCTCACTGTAGAAAATCTACCTTGGCAAATTCTATCTGATTCATGCAAGCATGGAAAAGTGAACTTTAAATGATGATGATGATGATGATTCATATGATCGTCATCATCATCATTTTCCTCTTCTGTTTTCAGGTGTTTCGATTGTTTTTGAATTTATTCCAGTATTGATCTATATCTGTTTCTGCATTTAATGTGGCATATTGGTTCTTGAGGTTGAACTGATAGAGTTCTCTGATGTCATGTTCATTAACTTTGCCAATATCAAAATGCCTTGATTTAAAAAAAAAATTTTTCTTAGATTTTTGAAATAATTTTTTTCATTAGTTCTATCTTCATATCTGCCTTATAATGATCTGAACCATTGTCTGCTCCACTGAATACATGGAAGTCTTGAGAAGGTTTTTTTTCCATCTCCTAGCATTTAGGATGCTGGACGAATGATCATAAGGTCATGAGGTTCAATTCCTGGTGTAGGCAGAGCATTGTGTTCTTTAACTCTTTAGCATTCAGATTGGCAAATCTAATGCTTATTTATTCACATTGTTTTGAATTAATCATGCATTATCTCATAGTTTCAAGATATCAATAATATGATGGATTATTTTAAGAATGACATTATAGGGTAGATGTGAGAGGCTGGATCTGGCTGGTTTGAACGTAAAACAGGAAAAATATTTGGGCCAGTTATGGCCAGTTTAAATGCTAAAAGTGTTAACAAACCATTTCATTTCACATCAAAAACTTTGCAGTTAAAAAGAATAAGAGAAAACTTTTCAGATATGAATAAAGTAGAAATATACAAGACTAAACATTATTTTCCCATCTTACTGTTAGCTTTGTTTCATTTTGAAAAATAAAAATTTATTTTATGGTTTATTATTGTTTATATTTTGAATTACATACATACGGGGCACCAAAACCTTTTTAAAGTGCTTAGGGCCTCAATGGGTCTTAATCTGGCTTTGGTGATGATTCTGTCATGTACAGTTCTCAGTTCACTAACAAATTTGAAGCTACCTTATCTGGCAATCTGAAATTGCTTATCTCTACAGAGAATTAAAATGTTATCCCTTATCCAAGTCTTATCCTATCACAGCCTTCTAACTTCACTCATACCCAGTTCAAAACCACCATATCTGTAAATTTTCCAATTTCCTATCTCGTCTGTCTCTCTAACCATCATGACTAAGTGTCTACACATTTTGAGATATGAAATGATATTAAGCTTTGCCTGTTAGAATCTGATTGCTCAAGTGAATAACTTTTTGATAATCAGGTGATTGTGATGTGTGTGTGTATGCAATATATAAATATTATTATCATTATTACAAATTTTGGATTTTACCATTAGAACCGCAACTCCTATTTCAGGATAACCTCATTGTATGGAATACACAGAGAAAGTTATATCCAATAAAATAATATAAGCATTTAAAAAGCCTACTATAAAATACAATAAAATTATTTGAAAAGATATTTGAATAAAATCTATATAACTTACCTGTTATTAGTCTGTGGGGAAAGAAGATATTTTTAATCAACACTACACATGTTTCTGCCCTGGTGGGGAGTTTATAGAGGCTATATATATATATATATATATATATATATAT
>NC_068984.1:10752443-10752961 GCF_001194135.2 Octopus bimaculoides
ATATATATATGCATATACTTTTCAATTAATTTTAACTGTTTGTTTTATAAGTGCCATGCATGAAACTCTTGGCCTTCAAGTTACTTTTATAACTTTCTGCCAATTAAAAATAATAGAAAGTTATAGATACTCTTGTATTGAGTTCTGTTTCTCCTGTGTGTTCTTCTGAACTTATATATGTATGTGTGTATGCATGTACATATGTAGATGTGTGTGATGGTGCATGTATATATATAAGTCTGAGATCATTTTATGAGATACAGATAGTTGTGTTTTGGCATGGAAGAGAGAAGCAGAGATGAAGATTGGTGTTTTATCAGCATTTGAGTTAACATTTATTGTGGTTGAAGATATTGAAGTTTTGTATCTACAATGAATCAACAGAGATTAATGAACTGACACTCAACATGACATCATATTTGAAAGACTTTCTGGTATTCATATATGTGTATGTCTATGTATGTATGTATATATATATATATATATATATATATATATATATATATATATATATATAT
>NC_068984.1:10753083-10767206 GCF_001194135.2 Octopus bimaculoides
TATATATCCGTTTGTGGGCGTTTGTGAAAGAGGAAGAGAGAAAGAGGAAAGGAAGAAAGTTGATGATTAAAGAGGTAGCAAAAGTGAAAAAGAATATACAAAAGTCTTAAGATCTTTGTAAATCTTACAAATCAAAACTGTGTTTTGTAAACGCAAAAGATTTCTATAATAAAAAGACTCACTAACTATCACCCGCAACTGAATCCTCGTCATGCTGGTATAGGAAGATTGGCTTAAAACCATTGATGTCATGGATAATCAAAGAATATTATTTAATCATTGACTTCTGCGTAATAGATGTATCCAGTTCCTTTCTCTGACGACAAAGCAAAACACTGTCTATTGAATGGTTTTGTTTCTCAGATTAAAATATCTATAAAACCACTGTTATGATTCTAGAATCATTGACATCCATAGCAAACCAATATTATTGATTTCTTACAGAGTCTGAAGATGTCAGGTTTAGCAAAAAAGAAGGTTGTATGGCATTCATGCCTTTCTTTACTAACTTAGAGTGTTATAAGTCAAGGAAAAATCTCTACAGCTAACATGAATTAAAGTTGTAGTTGACAAATGGTGGCGGTGGTTGTGGTGGTGGTGATTATTATTGTTATTGAGAGAGCAATGCATACCATCAAAGTGACACTGGGGTACAAATATACAAAGCCCATTATTATTATTATTGCCTTTGCACAGCTTCTAACGCTGGAGATGTACTAGTGTCAGTTCACTACCAGTGAACTAACGTAACACCTCTTATTTTTCAAGCACCTTCTGGAGTATTCGAGGGGTTTCAAGATTATTATTATTATTATTATTATTATATGTTTGACTTTTGCTTTGTATTTGTACAAGCTGACTCCAAGTCTCACCCAGAGACCTCAAGAGACAACAAGTTAGAAGTTCAAGTTGGTGTTATGCCTAGGGTGTCATATATTTGGTTTTGTACATAGTGTTGTTCGAGAGAATGTTTAAGGAGACATAAGAAAATTATACGTTTGTTTCAAAATTTGAGATTACATAGACAATATTTTACGTAGGATATGGGCAGTTCCCATGAGTGCTATCTTTTGAATTTCTGCCATTATGGAGTTTCCTGGTATCTGAGCTAGGTAGCAATCAGCCCCTTTTGCTATCATTCCTAGGGCTCCTATGACAACAGGTATTGTTCTATTATTATTATTTTTATTATTAAGGCTGCAAGCTGGCAGAATCATTAACACACTGGACGAAATGCTTAGCAGCATTTCATCCATCTTCACGCTCTGAGTTCAAATTCTGCTGAAGTCAACTTTGCTTTTCATCCTTTTTGGGGTCATTGAAAGAAGTACCAGTTACGCACTGGGCTTGATGTAATTGACCTGCTCCCTTCCCCAAAATTTCAGGCCTTGTGCCCATAGTAGAAAAGATTATTATTATTATTATTATTATTATTATTATTATTATTATTATTATAGACATTGCACAGTATACAATATCATGGGGTTGTTGATTGAAGATATTGTATCTACTGGAGGTTTGTACTGTTTGTCGAGTCACTACAAGGACCTCAGACAGACAGTACTTTACGCAATAAGTGTGCAGTTCCAAGTAATACTGACTTTTGCAATACATCTAGATGGTAGGCTATTTCTAAGGTTTCCAAATGTTTTTTTTTTTTCGGATTGGGTGGTATTGAACCCAATGCTCCGATGACAATAGGGATAACCTTTATGTTCGACTCTCATAGCTGCCACATGTTAGCAATCTCAATTCTCAGGTTTCCATATTTATCAATCTTTTCTATTTCTTTCATGATAATATGTTGATCTCCTGGCACTGCCGCATCAATTATTAGGCACTCTTGTTTGTCCCTCCTAAAGGCTACTATATCCAGCCTTTGGTGCTCTAACACTTTGTCTGTCTGGAAATCAAAGTCCCAGTGGATTTTTGCCTTCCCCTTTTCCAGTTATTCAACATTTAATAGTTTCAGGTAAATTTCTACCTGCATCACCTGCAACACCTGTGTTGCTGGAGTGTGTGCAGTATTGTGCATTCTTTTTTGTTGTTGGGGGTGGGTAGGGGAGCAAACTCTTCCTGCTATTGTATTGTATACACCTGTGTGTTTTGTGTATAGTGTTGCCATGTAGATTGCATATAATATTTCAATTTAGTCGTCATCTGTCCATTGTTCTCTTCTGTTTTTGTTTTTCATTTGAGCAGTGACATTAAGAGACATGTCTGTCTGTTCAGTGTTAACTTTTTTTCACAGCGTACCATCTCTGAATGTGTGCTGAGGCTTCTTTCATGTCATTATAACCTGAGACTCACAGATTGAAATTCACCTCTATTTCTTTTCATAGTTTTATTACCAAGCATATCTACTTGTTTTCTCTCTGATTATTATTATTATTATTATTATTATTATTATTATTATATGAAAACTCAGCTTATTTCGCTGGGTATGATGGAAAGTGTCAGCTGTCCACAGCCAGCAGACTAAGGTGACACTTGTTTTACTGGTCATGCTTCAAGAACCCTGCAAAGAATTATTCCAGTTCCAAGCAATGCTGATTTTTGTAGGTGTTCTACCTTCGCACTTGCGCCGATCTTTTTCAGCCATGTTGCTAGTTGAGCACTGATACTTCCAAGTGCACCAATTACTATTGGTATCACATCTACTCTCTTCATTGACCAGAACCTTCGTATTTCCCACTTTAAATCGTTGTAGTTGTTTATTTTTGTTTTTTATTATTATTATTATTATTATTATTATTATTATTATTATTATTATATGTTTGACTTTTGCTTTGTATTTGTACAAATTGGCTCCAAGTCTCACCCAGAGACCTCAAGAGACAACAAATTAGAAATTCCTATTGGTGTTATGCCTAGGGTGTCATATATTTGGTTTTGCACTTGGTATTGTTCTAGAGAGTGTTTAAGAAAACAAGAAAATTATGAGTTTGTTTTAAAATTTGAGATTACATAGACAGTATTTTACGTAGGATAATGGCAGTTCTCATAAGCATTATGTTTTGAATTTCTGCCATTTTGGAGTTTCCTGGTATATGAGCTAGGCAAGAATCACCCCCTTTTGCCATCATTCTTAGGGCACCTATGACAACAGCTATTGTTTTAGTCTTCAGGTTCCACATTTTGCTAATTTCTATTTCAAGATCTTTATACTTGCTCAGTTTTTGGTAGATCTTGGCAGATACGTTTATATAATTATTATTAGTGTTGTTGTTATTATGGCAGTGAACTGGCAGAATCGTTAGCATGCTGGAGAAAATGCTTAGTGATGTTTCACCTGGCTTTACATTCTGAGTTCAAATCCTGCTGAGGTTGACTTTGCCTTGCATCCTTTCGGAGTCAATAAAATAAGTACCAGTTGAAGCCAAACATCTCAGAAAGTTTCATCCAAATACATCCAGTGGTTCTTGAGATATCTTGTCCATGGACAAACAAACAAATAAACAAACGCAACTGAAAACAATACCTCTGCCTTCGCTAAGGTGGAGGTAATAATAACAATGATCCTTTTTACTATAAGCACAAGGCCTGAAATTTTAAGGGAGGTAACTGACCCCAGTACCAGTTGGTGCTTATATTAGGAATCCCAAAAGATGATATATATATGAGAGAGAGAGAGAGAGAGAGAGAGAGTGTAGCAGGCAGGCAGGTAGGTAGAATAGTAAGAGATGTAGAGAAAGTCGACAAGACAGACAACTGCATAATGATAATAATGATTGAAGAGTAACATAGAAGCTTAGTTTATTTTTTTATATATATTTTCTTTCTTGCTTGTTATTTAGTTTTTGTTTTATTTTCCTGCTGCTCTACTTAGCTTTGGAGAATGAATACATCAATGAACAGAATAAGAAAATATAGATTTCTAACAGATCTATATAATCAGATCTTAACTAATTGACTGCATATCTTGCTAGTAACGGTTGTAATGTAATGTTGATCCATGTAAGACTTTATTTTTGGTCAATTTACTTACTAAACTGGTATTGTTAATTAAAATGGTTAAGATAGTGTGAGATCTCAGCTCAGCTTATCTGCATCTTTTAGTTTCTTCATTTAGTTATTTATTTTCATTTTAGAGAACTTTTTTAGGCTTCATTTTATTGTTGTTTTTTTATTACAGCCCTCCACACATTGACAGAAACAAAGATTGGTAATGGAGTGGCACTAAAAAATATTAAATGCATAGAATTTAACATACATATACCCCTTAGCTCTCTTAGGTCTTAGATCCTCCAGTACTGCCAGCTCAACATGCATTGATCCTTTTCCAGACATCCTGTTTGCTTGCCTTGCTCCTAGCTCTACTTGGGCCAACTCCCATTGCTGTCATGTCATCCCAGAACATATTGCACCACATCTTGTTTACACACATTTTATATACGCACACACACGTGTGTACACACATCATCATCATCATCGTTTAACGTCCACCTTCCATGCTATCATGGGTTGGACGATTTGACTGAAGACTGGTGAAACCGGATGGCTACACCAGGCTCCAATCTGATTTGGCAGAGTTTCTACAGCTGGATGCCCTTCCTAACGCCAACCACTCCGAGAGTGTAGTGAGTGCTTTTACGTGCCACCGGCACGAAGGCCAGTCAGGCGGTACTGGCAACGATCTCGCTCGAATGTCTTTATACGTGCCACCAGCACAAGTGCCAGGAAGGCGACGCTGGGCACAGGTGCCATCACAATATATATATATATATATATACACATACACGCACATATATATACACACACACACACCGATTCACACATACATTCACTTGTACTCATCTACTGTTAGACCAACAGCCACCTATGCCTGTGAAACCTGGAAGAAGACAACAGATCTCTCAATTGCGGGACAGAAATATGGTGGAAAGAAGCATTGTCAATAATATATACTCCAATATTTGACTGGACTCTGTTATTTTTTTTTTAGTTTTATTGATCAAACAATGGAGTTGGTGCCATGTAAAAACTACTGGTACCAGTGCCACATAAAAAGCATGTAGTACATTCTGTAAAGTGGTTGGCATTAGGAAGGGCATCCAGCTGTAGAAACCATGCCCAAACAGACAAGTGGACCTAGTCTGGCTCCTGACAAACCATCTGACTCATGCCAGCATGGAGAACGGACATTAAAGGATGATTATGAAATAACAAAAAAACAATGTTGACTTGAGTAAGATTTGAACTTGAGTAGAGAGCTGGAAGAAACGGAAACCATGCTGTCACAGGTATACGAGTACAGTGGGGGGGCTTGTAACAAATTTTGTCATTTGTTTTAGGAAGCTATGTAGTTGTGAACAGACATATAGATACCTACTGAGCTCTGGCACCCTTGACCCTGTGAAGCACCAAGGACATGATAACTGGAACGAGAGACGGCTGTACAGGCAGTTGGTCAGTATTCATTTTCAACAAAAGGGACCAAAGCAATGTGAAACAATGTACTTTGTTCAGGAACATAATGTGCTGCCTGCTCCCAAAATGGAACCCATGACTTTATGATTGTTAAGTCAACATCCTAATATGTAAGGTATTCTGTATAATTACATAATGATTGTACCAATCTGTGATAGTAAAAGTTCAGGCAGTGAGCTGACAGAATCATTAGCACGTTATCCTTCTTTATGTTGCGAGTTCAAATCCTGCCGAGGTCAACTTTACCTTTCATCCTTTCAGAATCAGTAAAATAAGTACCAGTTACAACTTACCCATTTCTTCAAACTTACTGGCTTTGTGCCAAAATTTGAAACCATTATGACAGTAAAAGTTTTCTAACTTTTGATTTGTGTTGTAAGTTAAGATCTTTCGAAGAACCTCATCACATTCAGTATAATTTCAATCATCTTCAAATGCCACAGCTGTAATCTCAGTACATTTCATTGTTCTTCAGCCCTGATTCTAGTATTTTCCAATAATGTCTTTCATACACATTTACTTTCCTTTTAAATAACAAATATATATCTAGCAATCTTTTTATCATATAATATAATTTAATGCTAAAGAAATTTGATGACTTGAAACTCAATTATACCTGATGCTGGAGATTGATTCCTATTACCATTTTTATTTCATTTTCTGCTCTCAGCTGATCGGTGCACATATTTCCTAATGGACAATCCATTCTGCATTATCAGACTTTGTCTACCATCTTTTCTGAGTCATTTTTTTACAATTTAAACAGAAAAAATATTTTTCCTTTTTGTGGAGGGAAATTTATTCTTCTGAAACATTTTTTTTTTTTTAACAGTTAATGGAAATATTCTATATCTATTCTATTTCTTCTTTTGTTTTGCTTCACTTGAAATAAAAATCAATTTGTTGTTCACAATTTAAGCTTAAGTTCTGGGATGATAGCTAGAAAGCTGAACAAGCAACTTTACTCAAATCCGTTTTGTTTTTTAGCTACTGTTTACTTTTTGTTCTGAAATCTCTTTTTAATAGGTTAGACATAGTATTCAAAATATATTCAGTCAATGAATGGGTAGGCTCTGTACAGTTGTTTGACCTGCTTTAAATGGTAGCAAAATCTCCCTTAAATTCCTCTCTACTGTTTTAGAAAAAAAGATGCATTTGACAATATGGTCTTAGATGAGCTATTCCTAGGAAAAGAATGTGCAACTAACAATTTGCCTTCATAAATTGTTAAATGGTTGTGGCCAGCTTCTAGCCTGGTCAGAGTTTAAAATATAACATTAAGTGTGTGTGTATGTGTGTCTGTGTGTGACCAAGAAATAAATTCAAATGTTAAAAGCCATGGAATGGAATAAAAACAGAATAATCTCCTAACAATCTAACAATTTAATTTTTCAAATATAATTAGTGGCTCAGACTTAATCCAGAACATTGGACTGGATACAATGTTGGCTGCGTGCAAAAATGTATTTTTATAGATTTCAGTTTCACTTGTGTTAGCATTTAGTTAACTTTATTGTTGGTGGTGATGTTGTTGTTGTTGTACAAATGTTGTTACATGCTAATTTAGTTGGCATGTAATAGCCTTTGTATAGAGATGTTATCCTGAGGTCTGGCGACAACAAGTCTTTTCAAATTTCAAGAATCTTTCTTGGGATTCTTACAGAATACAGAATGGTGCTTTTCTGTGATTTGAACAGTATATGTCTCAATTCCATTATATTTCAGCATCTTTGGCAATAATTAGGATGTTGTATTGAGTGCTACAACCAATTTTCACAGGAACTATTTTCATCCTTGTGTTCCAGTTTCTTTATCTCTTTTACTTGATCCTGATATTTTTTTTTGGCTTTCTCAAGTTCATTGATATCAACAACACTATTGTATAGGATTACAAATCAGTGATCATAAAGTATGTTTTCTTTTTTTTTTTTATGTGGGGTGGGTTTATTCTCTGTGTTTGCATCTGCTCTCCTTGCTTCAATAGTCTCTGTAAAGAAATCCCATAAAGTCCTGTAATCCTTCACCATGATAATCTCTGAATTCTGTGCATCTGTCACTTCAAAATTCTATCATTTCAATGAACTCTTTTACAAATTACATATACATCCACATCTGTGTTTATGCCCTTTTTCTGATAGCTTACTGTACTTGCTCAGAAGATGAGTAATACTTCCATCTCCTTTTCTACACAATTTGCATTTGCTTTATAACTGAGTTTTATCAATGATTGTCTTTGTTAAACTTGTTCTAATGGCTTGTTTCTGAGCTGCTATAATGCAATTCAGGTTTCCACCTCTCAGCCATAACAACATATGTCATTTGTTTCTGATTTAGGCACAATGTCAGTAATTTTGGCAAAATTGGTTAGTTGACACCATCGACCCCAGTACTTGACTGGTACTTTATTTTATCAATCTGGCAGGGAAGACAAAGCTGACCTCAGATGGATTTGTACTCAAAATATTAAAATGTAAAGAGGCAAAATAAATGCTGTAAAATGCTTTGCAGTATTTGTTCTGCTGCTTTACATTCTGGGTTCACATCCCTCCAAGGTCAGCTTTGTCTTTCATCTTTTCATGGTTGATAAAATATAATACCATTCAAGTACTGGAGTCAGTTTATGTGACTACCCTTCACCTACCCAAATTTGAGGTATTGTACCTTTGGTAGAAATCAATATCTTAGAAGTAGTAGCAATATTTTCTTGAGTGATGGTATGACTCATTAGAATCCCAAAGAATTATTGCAGAAACTTTCCAATACCCTGTTTTGTACCTCATATTTTAATCTTGGCTAAGTCCCATACCAATATAGATTTCTACCTTTCACTTTGTAAAAAGCATCCAGTACACTCAGTAAAGTGGTTAGCATTAGGAATGGCATCCAGCCATAGAAACCATGTCAAAACAAACAATTGGAGCCTGGTGCAACTCTCTAGCTTGCCAGCTCCTTGTCAGACCATCCAACCCATGCCAGCATGAAAAATGGACGTTAAATGATGGTGACTTCACTATGAAAGTGAGATTTATTCAACTAGATATTCCCCTTCTTCATAAAAAGTATCTTTGTACGTAATCCAAATATAAGAACCCTTTCCAGTTGTGATTGACTGTATGTTTTTGTACTTGGTAAGCCCTTCTCCCTACCTTCAGAAGAATAGGAGTTGCTGAAGTATCCAAAGCTTTCTCTCTTCACTCCACTGATAATGTCCAAGGGAAAGCAAAGCCAATGCTAGCTTGACACCAGTGTCATCACAGAACAAGTAAAATGTGGCTGTTATCATAACATATATTGTAAAATAACCATCACTTAAGAAAGGTTTCTAAACATGCACGTGTGTATCTGTGTGTGTGTGTGTGTGTGTGTGTGTGTGTGTGTGTGCTTGCCTTCATAATTAAAATCACTTGCTTGTGATGATGATGATTGAGAATGTCATATTTGAATTATAAAATTTCTATATTGCTAATGAATGTCGTGTAATTGAATATTTTAGCACTTCATTCCTGACTGACAAATGGAGAGAAATTATCTTCACAGGACCATAAACATTACACTAGATTACACAAATGGCTTACAAGATAATCAATCATTGATGATTTACAGAGGTAATCACTACAGTAAATGACAGTATTCCTGTGAAAATTTATTTCACTGATTTATAACAAAGGCACACACACAGACACTGTCATATGCATACACACATGCACATACACACACATTCACTCACTCGCTCACATACACATACCCTGTTAGCATAATTTATAGATTGGCAATGACCGGATGTTTATGATATTAGTTCAATAATCTTGTAGAGAATGTTTCAACATCTTGACATCTTTATTCTGTTAATCTACAGCCTGAAGGTAAGACATTGGAACTGGAACGATGCCTAATTAGATATCCTTAACCCTTTTAGCTTCACAATTTCTGCCAGCTCTTAACGACAACCGTAGCATATAGCTAGCTATATCGCTCTTCACTTTGTTGTTGTTAAGATAAATTGAAAGCATATGATTTATAAAGACACAAAACTACCTTCATTTGATTTAGTTTTAGTGTTGCCAAACGTTCTCTTGAAAGAATTCAAACTGGCTGTAATTCGGTAACAACTCTTAAAATGGAAAACAAAAGCAAAAACAAACATAGAATATACGCAGAAAGATTGAATAATATTGGAAGAAAATATCAATTTAGCAACTTCTCTGTAATTCAGTGGAGATGGCCAAGACAATGGAATAGGATGCCATAATAGTCAGTATTAACCTATCTTTTACTTGTTTCAGTTATTAGACTGTGGCCATACTGGGGCACCCACCACCTCGAAGAATTTTAGTTGAAAAGATCAACCCCAGGACTTATTTGCATTTTTTTTGAAGAATGATACTTATTCTGTCAGTCTCTTTTGTTGAATCACTAATTTACAGGGATGTAAACAAACCAATACTGGTTGTCAGGTGGTGGTGGTGGTGGGGAGGGGCAAACACAGGCACAAAGATACACGCACATAGATATAGATGCATATTTACAACAGGCTTCTTTCAGTTTCCATCTACCAAATCTACTTACATTGCTTTGGTAAGCCCAGGGTTATAGAAGACACTTGCCCAAGGTGCCATACAGTGAGACTGAACCTGAAACCTATGGTCAAGAGAGTACAAAAAATGAAGCCTGCAATGGTGTCATCATCTTTGTTGGTGTTTATCTCCTGGTCAGCCCTTGTAGAGCTGACCTGTGATTCAAAAGCATTCTTGCTTTATCTGTCACTTCATCGTTTTTTAAAAGTATGTAGCAATATTTTACTTAATGTACCCTTTTCTTATTTCTTTATTGCCCACAAGGTGCTAAACATAGAGGGGACAAACAAGAACAAGCAAATGGATTAAGTCGATTACATTGACCCCAGTGCGTAACTGGTACTTAATTTATCGACCCCGAAAGGATGAAAGGCAAAGTCGACCTCGGTGGAATTTGAACTCAGAACGTAACGGCAGACGAAATACCGCTAAGCATTTCGCCCGGCGTGCTAACGTTTCGGCCAGCTTGCCGCCTTGGTACTTAATGTACCCTTGGTACTTAATGTACACTGTACCCTTGGTACTTAATGTACCCTTTTCTGCATTAAGACACGAAAGTGTGATGTGAGGAGGTATGGCTGCTATTTCTGGCAGGTTGAGCAACAATATAAATCCTCACTTGTTGGCTTGTTTTAGTGACTTTTCTTTCACGTTGTCACTGAATTTGTGGACATAGCTGTAATATAATTTTGGACAGGTGGATATATCCATAATATAATTCTAAATATGTAGATATACCTGTAATATGATACTGGATAGGTGAATACCCCTGTTATTTGGCACTGAAAAATTGAACATACCTTGAATATAATGTTGGATTGGTTCTATCAGAGCTGACTTTGGCCTAAGCAACCAACCAACCAACCAACCAACGGCAATAACTACAATGGTCATTGAAACAAAAATGACAATACCATTGCAGGGGCTTTATTGGTTACAAAAGTATGTTGAAGACAAAGACTACTTGTGGTGGTCAAAATTGTAATATAGCATTGACAGGCAGCCATATGTGCAATACAGCCTTGCACAGGTAGATACGCTTGTAATATAGCATTACATTGTTCACAGTGGGTGTGGAAAAACGTTATCTAATGACTTATTTGCATATATTAAGAGACCCACTCATTACTGAAAGCAGAAATCCACTGACATTAAATATATATATATAACGTTCAGTGAACTATCAGATTCAATTTTTCATTCTTAACGAGAATGCATTAATTTAGAAATTATTGAGTTTATAAAGAATGGGAAATATTTTCATCCAAATACCAAAGAACAATGAAGTGCTTGTATTGTGTTTGTGAATGGCGCATCAGACATAGCAAAGTTTCCATTCAATCGTTGGAATATTGTTGATTTGAAAAAGGCAGATGTGGTACATCAATTAACAGAACGCTATCAGAGAAAATTTCAAAAGACATTCTAGGAGCTTGTCGGGAAAGGTCAAAATCACCGCTTTCTGATATCACTGAAATATTTGGTATTTCACAAAGAGATCAAGAAAACATTGGTAATGGTTATGCCAATGGCTTCCTTTAATAAACACTATGTAAATTACAGCCATCGACTCGTTAGATCGTTTTATATTCAGCCCCATTAATACTTCTCCAAATCTGCATGCTGCCATTGTCTTGAATCAAACTCCTTTATTAACATTTAAAGCAAACACAGTTCTTTTTGTTGATTCTAGCCATTTCTTCTCAAAGACAGCACCGGATAATATGTTGTTAGTTTGCCAAATGAGGATCACAGTTTATACTTTAGGGATTTCACTTTCTGTGAAGTTTAACATTTTTGCTTCTGTTTAACAAGTGCTGAGGACATAGATAAAAATAGCATTTCTTTTGAGGCTGTCTTAATATGTTTCCTTTTGTTCATTTTTCCAGAAATCATTTCATGTAAATCCTAAACCTGACCACCTCAAAGAATCATAGACATAAGTTAATTGAGGAACTTCAGAACAAGATTGTTTGAAATGAATCCATTCCAGATAATGGGACCAGCCTTTTTTAAATTTAGCATCATGTCAAGATTTATTCAAACCTCTTGTGCTTTTGATGATGTCAATCATTGGCACTGTGAGAGGTTAAAATATTCTTGTGCTTTCGTATGGTGACCTTGCTTTAAGGCCAAGAATTTTTGATATCTTTTTGAAAATTATATTAATGATAAGTAAAATAGGATTATTCCCTAATTCTGCTGCAAAAATCCTTTCTGCAATATTGTCGTTGAAAGTAGATTTTGTAGTAATCCTTTCCTTTTCAACAATACAGTCGAGTAGGGTGGCTGAATTATCAGATCAACAGACTTGTAGTATTTGTTTCAGCTAGCCTTGGGCCAACCAAAACCTTGTGAATGGGTTTGGTGGATGGAAACTAAAAGAAGCCTGTCGTGTGTGTGTCTGTGTTTGACCCCCACCACTGCTTGACAGCTGGTGCTGGTGTATTTATGTCCCTGTAACTTAGCAGTTTAGCAAAAGAGACTGATAGACTTGAAAGGAAAAAATAAGTACTCGTAGTATTTGTTTCAGCTCTTAACATTCTGAGTTCAATCTCAATGATCAAAGGCATTCCGGCAATGACTGTCTCTTCTTTTTCCTTTTTGTAGGCATATTTGTATGGTAAGAAACAACTGCCTTCTACTGAGTGGCACCTTGAGCAAGTGTCTTCTACTGTAGCCTTGGGCCAACCAAAACCTTGTGAATGGGTTTGGTGGATGGAAACTAAAAGAAGCCTGTCGTGTGTGTGTCTGTGTTTGACCCCCACCACTGCTTGACAGCTGGTGCTGGTGTATTTATGTCCCTGTAACTTAGCAGTTTAGCAAAACAGACTGATAGACTTGAAAGGAAAAACTAAGTACTGGGGTCTATTCATTCATCAAAAAATTCCTGAAGGCAGTACCCCAGCTTGGCTGCAGTCTAATGACTGAAATGAATAAGCTAAAAAAAATGATAAAAGATAGTGTACTCATTTACTTGTTTCAGTCATTTGACTGTGGCCATGCTGGAGCACCACCTTTAGTCGAGCAAATCGACCCCAGGACTCATTCTTTGTAAGCCTAGTACTTATTCTATCAGTCTTTTTTGCTGAACCGCTAAGTTACGGGGACGTAAACATACCAGCATCGGTTGTCAATCGATGTTGGGGGGACAAACACAACACACACATACATACATACATACATACATACATATATATATATATATATATATATATATATATATATATATATATACGAGACAGGCTTCTTTCAGTTTCCATCTACCAAATCCACTCACAAGGCTTTGGTCAGCCCAAGGCTATAGTAGAAGACACTTGCCTAAGGTGCCATGCAGTGGGACTGAACCTGGAACCATGTGGTTTGTAAGCGAGCTACTTACCACACAGCCACTCCTACACCTTAAGAATTGAATTGATTCTCCAATACATTATCCCTTTTTTTAAAGATGATCGACTCTAATTTGAGCAACATTTCCCACATGTCTGCCAACCACATACAGGCAGTTATTGTTGCTTTTTCATTGTTTTGTCCTTATTTTATAGTCTTTTTTATTTTTTTTTTGTTATTGTTAGCAGACATGTAGACATATTTTTCTGTTTGCTCAAACATGTGAAAATAAGTCGTTTTTTATTTCTCATATGCGAGACTATATTTCACCCAGTAAAGGCCCCATGCTGATAAGAAATTTCAAAGAGAGAGACATAGAAAACACGAAGAATTCAACTCTGTCAGAGAATTTCTGTGTATTCTCCCAACCTGTTGATATACTAATGAGCCACCCTCAAAAATGTCAAATATGTGAACCAATGTAGTTTTTCATGTTTTCTGTTGCTTTTAATTTTTCTTTTTTTTTTTTAAGTATTAAAATGTTATGACACTTTGCCTACAATAAGGACATCCACTTCTTTTATTGAATGATTACTCGAGCGAAGATCAGTGGGAGTCTCAACAACAATTACAAACTCATTTCATAAGACAGCTTTCTGGATGGACCTGTTCTGCAACTAAATGTCTCAAAATTCTCCTATCTCTTTCTCTCTCTCTCTCTCTCTCTCTCCCTCTCTCTCTCTCTCTTTCTCTCTCTCTCTTTCTCTCTCTCTCTTTCTCTCTCTCTCT
>NC_068984.1:10767283-10770844 GCF_001194135.2 Octopus bimaculoides
TCTCTCTCTCTCTCTCTCTCTCTCTCTCTCTCTCTCTCTCTCTCTCTCTCTCTCTCTCTCTCTCTCTTTCTCTCTCACCCACACAGTCTTTCTTTCTCTCCCGCCAAATACTATTAACATAATCATCATTATTATTAATATTATTATTATTATTATTATTTAAATGACGCAGCAGGAGACCTACTTCTTATTTAAGAATAATTTCAAGGACAAGGAAAGCTAAACTTGAATAAAGAACTTTGAGATTCTTATCTATTTTGCATATGATTGTATGCTATAGAATTCTATTTCAATTGCTAATGTTCAAATTCTCCAACACGACTCTTTCAAACTTTCTCATGTGTATGTTATATATGTTGTGTAAGTGTGTAGATGTGTAGTTTCGCAATTTGAAATGTAATAAATATTTACTTAATTATAAATCTATTAATAAACTTCTCTGGCTTAATTTAATCAATACTTAGTAGTGTGAGAGCCATTGTAGTTAGCATGGCTTTTGTCTTTAAACATCCAGGGAGAATAATATTCTCAGACAATTATTTTGGATTATTGGTACCACCCTTCATTAAATTACAAACAATTTTTGATTTTTCAACTTAAGTGCGATGAATTGATTTGGCAAGCAAGACAAATAATTAGATTTTGTTTACTCTGTGTAATTACAATTAACATTGGTTGTACCATTACTGTAGTCCATTCTGTAGCAATAGTAAAGTCGTTTTAAGTTTACTCAGAATTAGATTCCTTTCTCTGTACAAATGGTTCGCAACCTTTTTAATATAGGTGCCCAATCCAAAACCTGGATTTTTTTAGAGGATCACACCAAAAAAAGTAAAATGCAAATCAGTTTGAGAAAAAGAACAAAATATGTTTATAGAGGAAAGACCATCTGGGATCATTGAAAGGATGCTAGAGGGTTGCATGCATCCCTGGGGGTAGTAGTTGAGAACCACTGTTCTAAAGGATCTGGAAGAATCTACAGAATTCATCATCAGTTTCAGAACATCTTGATATTGTTGATATTATAAACAACATTTTGGTTTCATTTATGTAGCATCAGTATTTTCTTTAATGTGGTTTAATGTTTAATGTTGTCAGCGTCGCCTTACTGGCACTTGTGCTGGTGACACGTTAGAAAAATCATTCGAGCGAGGTCGTTGCCAGTGCCACTGGACTGCCTCCCGTGCAGGTGGCACGTAAAAAACACCTTTTTGAGCATGGCCGTTGCCAGTACCATGTAACTGGCCCTCGTGCCGGTGGCATGTAAAAGCACCCACTACACTCTTGGAGTGGTTGGCATTAGGAAGGGCATCCAGCTGTAGAAACTCTGCCAGATCAGATTGGAGCCTGGTGCAGCCTTCTGGCTTGCCAGTCCTCAGTCAAATCATCCAACCCATGCAAGCATGGAAAGCGGACGTTAAACGATGATGATGATGATGATGTTGTGTCCTAATGATTTTGATATCATTTGCTGGCTTACAACCAAACTGACAACTCCACAGTCTTTGCCTGTTTCTCTCTCTCCCCCACTCTCCTCTCTCTGTGATGAAGGACAGTGTCTCTAAGCATTAAATATTTCATGTCCCATAGCAGTTAAAACTTGTCAAAATAAAGCTGTGTACACTAAAACATGGAAAAACCTTCACTTCAGAAAGTGTCTTGGGAGAGAAATCCTCCATATAGATAGTACACACGAAAAGTTTCTAAGCTGGGCTATGAATGGTATCATTGGACTGAATGGTATCATTGGACTGAATGGTATCATTAGTTACACACACACAAAACAGGTCATTCATAGCCCACTAAGAACTGCTGTTCATATATATATACAAACAGCAACATGATGTGTTTTCACACATATTGTGTACAAGGAGAATTTCTCTTTCTTGAGACAGTTTCCACTGCGAAGGTCTTTCCATGAGCATGTTAAATATGAATGTACACAGCTTTATCATAATCATTGCTGCTTAGTGTGTCTTTAATGAACTAAATTCATTAAGCTCTCAGAACCAGAAGTTTTGGATCTAGCAAATATAAGCAATTAGAAAAAAAACAAAACAATACTTCAGGAGTGGCTGTGTGGTAAATAGCTTGCTTACCAACCACATGGTTCCGGGTTCAGTCCCACTGCGTGGCACCTTGGGCAAGTGTCTTCTACTATAGCCTTGGGTAGACCAAAGCCTTGTGAGTGGGTTTGGAAGACAGAAACTGAAAGAAGCCTGTTGTATATATTTATATATATATATATTTTCAAGCGAGATCGTTGCCAGTGCCCCTGGACTGGCTCTTGTGCGGGTGGCACATAAAAGACACCATTTTGAGCATGGCCGTTGCCAGTACCGCCTGACTGGCCTTCGTGCGGGTGACACGTAAAAGCACCCACTACACTCTCTGAGTGGTTGGCGTTAGGAAGGGCATCCAGCTGTAGAAACTCTGCCAAATTAGATTGGAGCCTAGTGTTGCCATCCGGTTTCACCAGTCCTCAGTCAAATCGTCCAACCCATGCTAGCATGGAAAGCGGACGTTAAACGATGATGATGATGATGATGATATATATGTGTGTGTGTATCTGTGTTTGTCCCCCCAACATCGCTTGACAACTGATGCTGGTGTGTTTACATCCCCCTAACTTAGCGGTTCGGCAAAAGAGACCGATAGAATAAGTACTACACTTACAAAGAATAAGTCTTGGGGTCTATTTGCTCAACTAAAGGCAGTGCTCCAGCATGGCCGCAGTCCAATGACTGAAACAAGTAAAAGAGATTAAGTACTGATACTTCTTTTGGCCCCAGAAGATTAAGAGAAAGTTAATCTCAATGAGATCCGAGCTCAAAACTTAAAGAGACATAATTTCATAACAACACTTTTGTCCAGAGCCCTTACCAACTCTACCATCCACCCACTGACTTTACTTTTGAGAGAGGCGGGGAGGCATGTCATGACAGTATATGAAGTACATTTGTCCATTGTTAGGTGATGCTGAAAAATGTGTTCATTACATCTGAACTCCTAGATAATTTATATCACATAAAAAGGGAAACCTAAGCCTTGTGAATGGATATGGTAGACAGAAACTGAAAGAAGCCCATATTGTGTGTGTGTATATGTGTGCATATACTTGTATGTATACCTTTGTCTAAACATCGTTTGATGATTGTAAATGGGTATCCTTGTCATACAGTACCATTTCCAGTCTTTGGTGAATAAATATGTCAGGCCATGGGGAAAAAAATTACCTCACTTGGAAACAGGTGAGGGTTGGTGACTGGAAGGGCACCCAGTTGTTGAAAATCTACCTCAATAAATTCTATCTGACGTATGCAAGCATGGAAAAGTGGGTGTATGATGATGATGATAATGAATAATGGATTGAGAAGAATGTTGCTTCATAACATGTATTCTCGATGTACAAACATAACTTTTTTTTTCTTTTTTGCTGATTTATATGAATTTTTTTTTTTTTTTTTTTCCCCTTTCTTGCATGTCAGATGCGTGGGAAAGTATTTGCAAATTTGGACGTATAAATATTGTTAGAAATTGTGTTTTTATTGCTAGAACAAA
>NC_068984.1:10770854-10784087 GCF_001194135.2 Octopus bimaculoides
AAAAAAAAAAAAGGAATAGACTTTGTTTGTCAGTCAAGCAAGCTGAGGCAAGCAAAGCTTATGAGCCATATATATATATATAGTAGAGTACAACTATATATATATATATATATATATATATATATATAGTAGAGTACAACATGAAAGCTGAAGTGGCAAAGATGAAACTTATGATTGAAATGCATAACCATTGTCCTTCCAGTTATTTCTTATTTATTTGTTAGTATATTTGTTATTCATAAAACTGTAACTAAGTGAGAACATTCCTGCAGATACAGTAATTATAATATTAATAATATATGCACAAAGCAGTAATGGTCTAAGTATAATAGTTTTAGGTTTATTATGCATGTCATTTTTAGTGATTATCTAATAAATACAGATAAATGCTTTTGGTTTAGTATACACCTGGGTTCAGCTTAGTTGAATTCTAGGGATTAACAGCATTAGTTATTTGCTAAGAACAGAAATATAACTAAGATGAGGTGTGAATACAGTTACATGAAGCAAGGTCTAAGATAGCCATGAGTAACCCATAGCCCATGGGACTTTCTGAATGGCAAACCTAAGGAAAAATTACCTTGAATTTTTATAGTAGTGGAGTTCATTTGATGATGAGTCGTGTCTTATGTAGACCATTTCTTGAAAAAGGTTGCTCATTTCTGCCCTAAGATTTGGTCATGGAATTAAAAGTGAATTTTTAGTTCAAATTCTACCTAGTTTGACTTAGCCTTTCATCCATTTGGGATCAATAAATTAAGTACCAGTCAAGCAATGGGATTAATGTAATCAAATTTCTCCCTCTCCTCAAAAACTGCTGGCCCTGGACCAAAATTTGAAACCCTTATTTAAAGATTTTTTATTTATTTTTTAAATTATTATTTTTTTTTTGCCAGTGGGGAATAGGGCTGTGCCATGAGACATGTTGAAGTCTATCCTTCTGTCCCTAAGACAAGATTTAAACACAAACAAATCTTCATTTCTTTAGTAATGAAGACTACTATTAAAATGACACTAGTAAAGATTGTCTTTATTAGTATACCCTTGGGTATCAGTCACACCCCTAATTTAGTTTTAAGTCTTGGCACAGAACATTTTTCCCTTCATAGTTTTGGTTTTGCTTTGTGTATAAGTTGAATCCCAGATTTTTCTTTCAGTTAAAATCAACTATAAAATAGTGATGATTTATACACGAGTAAATATAATGTGTGTGTGTGTGTGTGTGTGTGTGTGTGTGTGTGTGTATATATATATATATATATATATATATATATATATATATATATATATATATATATATATATATACACACATATATATATATATATAGAGAGAGAGAGAGAGAGAGATTTTGCTTGTGACACACTGTGCCATTAACAGGGTACAAAGTTTAGAGCTGTATGGTCAATAATCCTAGTGAGTTGACCATTACTGACTCTTATATTAGGTCATCATCATCATTTAGTGTCTGCTTTCCATGCTGGTGTGGGTTGGATGGGTTGACAGGGGCCACACCAGGTTATATTGTCTGTTTTGGCCTGGTTTCTACAGCTGGATGCCCTTCTTAACACCAACCACTTTACAGAGTGTACTGGGTGCTTTTTAAATGGCGCCATCACCAATGCTTTTTGTGGCACCATCACAAGTGCTTTTTACATAGAACCATTACCAGTGCTTTTTATGCGGCACCATCACCAGTGCTCCTCATGGATAAGCATTACCAAGATGGTTTTAGGATATTGATTCTGCTGTGGTGGGTGGGTCATCTTGAGTTCAACAATCTGATATAGATCTTGGACCTTTGCCATCTCCTCTCCATCTCCAAAAGCTCAGTCTTTTGCAAATGGCCTTCAGTATTTAACTAATTTTATTTCAATGATCACAGCTTAGAAATTTATTTATCTAAATCTAAAATATAATTATAAACTAAGATGTTGATATAATATAAAGATTTCTGGTTGATAACACTTGGTTTCGAAGGGAAGTGTCTGGGTTGTTTTACAGATACACAACTTCAAAGATTTGCTCTAAATTTAATTTGAATGTTTGCTCAAACTTTTGGAACTCACTTCCAGAATGTTACTTTGATAATGACATTGGAATCTCAAGTTGATAAATTTTCTTTTTCTTTCTTCCGGAAATTTTTTTCAATTTTTAATTTTTTTATTTTATAAAGTGCTAGACAGAAAACTTAATAGATTTTTCTATTTTTCTATTTGTATACCTTTAGAATTGGCAAATAAAATAAATAATCATTCAAAACGTTTTTTTTTTTTCAGAAAATTATTTGTATGCCTTTTATACTTCTGTGTCTGTAGTTCTCAGTGGAGCAATATCTGAAATGCTATTCAACAGACAAATGAATAGAGTCAGGTTTAAAGTTAGATCTAAATTTAACATTATTTGTACACATGAATATATTTTTCAGGCTTTTACCTAACTTTCCTTTCCATTTTTTAATTTTATTTTACATACAATTTAAATTGCTTAGTTGCCATATAGTGAAGGTGCATGGTCAAGTGGTTCAGGTGTTGTACCCTATGATAATAAGATTGTGATTTCAATTCCTGAATCTGGCAGTACATTGTGTCCTTGAGCAAAATGCTTGATCTCACCTTGTCATAGTCCACTCAAGTGCAAATGGGTTCCTGCAATAGCTGGGAAGTTAACTCTGTGAGGGATTGGCATCCCATTCAACTTTTTTACTTGTTTCAGTCATTTGACTGCGGCCATGCTGGAGCACCGCCTTTAGTCAAGCAAATTGACCCCGGGACTTATTCTTTGTAAGCCAAGTACTTATTCTATCGGTGTCTTTTGCCGAACCGCTAAGTTACAGGGACGTAGACACACCAGCATCGGTTGTCAAGCGATGTTGAGGGGGACAAACACAGACACACAAACACACATACTTACCACACAGCAATCTCACTCACTTATATGCTATGGAAACTGAGTGAATCTCTGACCTTATGAGTCATGGGGCTCATCACAGATCAAAATCATTATCATCACCATTATCATTACCATTTAACATCCATTTTCCATGCTGGCATGGGTTGGACGGTTTGACTGAAGCTGATAAGCCAGAGAGCTGCACCAGGGTTCAATTGCCTGTTTTGGTATGGCTTTTACCCTTCCAAATGCCAGCCACTTTACAGAGTATACTGGGTGCTTTTTATGTGGCACTGGCATAGATGTTGTGATGCCTGATGTTCAGAATGATCTCCCAAACCTTTAATTTGTGTGGAGTTCAAATTTTTTTCTTTATCCATTTTGTCGCAGACTTAATGTTTGGAACATCATCCATTAAGCTAAAACTTATTTGTGTCTTTGATGAATGAGAGACTTGCATTCCTGTGAGAAATAAATTTTGCAAGTTCACTCTTAGTTTGAGCTCTTGTACAAATACATGGAACCTGATGATGACTGAATACTAAACCAATGGAAATGTTTTACATACACGAAAAAAAAAAGCAAAGGAAAAAAAAGGCAAAAAAATTTAAGTTAATACTCTACTCTCTTACAAACAAATGTTTTTCTCAGTACTAATAATACCTTATCTGAAATATCTCAGCATATAATTAAACTGTGTGTGCTTCCCAACATCTTTACAGCTTGGCTATATTAGCATTTGTACAAGTAAATAATATGATCTTTTATTGCTAGCTTCAGGAAGGAGAGCTACTGCCAAAAACTCATAAAGGCCCTTTCAACTTGGAGCCAAATATATCTATAATGTTCTCATACAGATTATTATCATGGTTTTAATATCCATTTTCTTTTTATGCTATCATAAGTTTGCATAACAGCATGTTTTGTTTTGTTTTTTTCATGCATATTGATCCTCTTATTTGTGTTTCCATCTGCTTCCATACCTAACCATAACATTATAACTGACTCCACATCCAATACTGATTATGTATAAAATATGAAGAGCTAGATTTATATCCAAACCAGCTTGCTTTGCTCTCATAGCCCAGCTATATTTCTTTCTCAATGTTCTGCCATGCCAAGGATTCATAATTCTTCCTTTTTAATATTTGATCAATCTAGATACTCAATTTTTGTTCATGAAATTCTATTACCACAATAAGTGCAGAGGAACAGTAACTGTCAGGATCTGAGTCCACCTTACCCTCCCACCACTGCAGCCACCATTCGGTGACCACACTACAGATATTCAAATGCAAATTGGATAACAAAGAGAATGTAACGTATCCAGACTGTTATACTTCATCCTGCCTGATTCGTTGTTGTATGTCAGAGCATGATGTATAGTACTTAGCTATGCAGAAAACATGGTGTGTCTAGAGCAAAAGATCTCCGGGTTTTCTCTTAGTTATTTGGCCAACTACTTGTTTGATATAGGCTTCCTTAATCAAAGCTCATTAAGGCTACAAAATAACCATTAACTAAAATCGTTAACAACTATGCACATTGATCTGTAGGTGACCAACTTATGCAAATAAGAATGTTTGACAACTAAGTCGGCCAAGATAACTTGTTGAGAAAAGAATACATGAATTGTCTTGGATATTTTATTGCAATGAAAGACATTGTGTCTTTTCTGTAAAACTGACTCTGTTAAAGTCATCTTTGTTTTATGAATGAAATACAAATTGTATGAAGCCTTTTATTGGCCGAGAGAATTGAAGAAAAGTGTCAGCAGTGACTAATCTTTGTAGTCATAAAAGGAGTCGGACGAAAGATGGGAAGGAAACATTTATCTGTCAAACAGCTTAATAAATGGATCACAATAGAGAACAAATATCTAATGAATACTAGCAGTCACTGAAGTAAATTCTATAAATTATATCCTTCTTTTACAAGAACTGACCTCCTGCCTTGTCAAAAGAAATTGTTGTTTATCAGTTTTAGTGCAATAGTTTTGGTTTCAATTGTACAATGCCGAGTTAAATGTTTTGTACTATTGAAGTGAAATAGCAGAATCCAAAGAAATTAGTGACAGTCTGTGGACTTAGGTCAATGCATAGGAAGTACGAATGGTTCACAAAGTGGAATTGGTTTGCTGTGAAGGAGTGGACAGATCTAATGTTTAGTGCATAGGGCTATTTCTTGGAATTCTACTTAGTATTTAATTTGGTATTTCTTTAGTTCTAAGTCTGGTTCATGCTGAGGTTTAGTTTTACAGTAGATCCAATAATTCACTAAGGTTCTTTTAATTCCATCTTTTGTTTCGGTCATTAGACTGGTTAGTTTTAAAATGTTCAGTCAAATAAGATTATCTTTGCATTTGGCAAACAAACACTTCCTCTAATGATATTTAAAATCTAAAGAAAACTAGCAAGGGACATAATTCTAATAAGGTCAGTTGATTCAATTTTTCGGTCAATACAAACAATCCACATTAGAGTGGATCTACTCTTTAGAGCCATCTAGTGAAAACAATCAGACAAAACAAGTCTTATGCTGAATTAAGTAAAAAAAATATACAGACACTACAAAGATATAATGAAACGATGTTGTGAATCCATTAGTCAGAAAGAATTTCATTTAAAAATGTTAGAAATCCACTGAAGTCTACTTGCAGCAGCTGAAATACAACCAAACTACATTTGTTCAACGAGAGACAGTCATTTTTATCATCTAAACATTGATTTTAAATCTAAAAACATAACTTTACATTTCATGATGATTTAAACTGTTCGTTTAAATACATTTATACATAAATTTTTGTATTTCCAAGTTTATAATTTTTCATTAAGATTTAGAAATTGGAAACAATTTTGTATGTTTTTGCATGAAAACTTACAACAAACTGTTTTAGAGGAAAATGTAGTTATAATTTCTGTCTCTTTATCACTCAATAATGCTGGATTCTATTTTCTGTCTTGTATAAATTAATATGTAACCCCAAGTTGTCTCTGATTTGTAGTAATACTATGGGGCCATGCACTGTAATAGCATGCTGCTGCATCCACCATTTATTGGTGATTCCCTACTCCTGGTGGATGACCTTTAAACCATTCAGGCGACAATCCTCCAACCCATGGGTCTGTTTGGGTAGTCATTACTGATTAGGGTTTTATGAGGTCAGAGTGCAAATCCTACCTCAACCTTTTTTAGTCACCATATACGACATGCAAGAGGTTTATTCTTGCCCATGCCAATGCCACACAGCACATCTCTGATTGAGCAAACACAACCATGATTTATGATATTCCAGCTTTGTTGTCTTTACTTCACTTTTTGTATATCTTGAAATATATCGTCATGATGTCTCTTCTTAAAATGACATGGTGTACATTGAGGAAGATTTAGCTGTTATTTCTAATAGGTTGCATGACCATATCAATATAGAGAATGTCTTGTTTTCTTGCTAAAGTAGTTGTTGGTTCTGTACAACATTTTAAATCTTCCTCTCCCTCCTCACCATCATCTTTTAATGTCCAACTTTTGTGAATCAAACAGAATTCGCTGAGCCAAATTTTCTATGACCAGAAATTCTTCTTGTTGCTAACTCTCACTTGTTTCTAAGAAAGATTATAGTTCCTCATGTCCAGACATGTTCCATGAACGATTGGCAACAAACAGCATTGCTTGTGTGACTGTGTCAAGAGAAGAGAAAGAGACATGTACACATCACTTGATAGATAGATAGATAGATAGATAGATAAACAAACAGACAAGAGCTTCTTACAGTTTCCATATACCAAATCCATTCACAAGGCGGCTTTGGTTGTCTGAAAGTTATAAGAGAAGATACTTGCTCAAGGTGCCACACAGTGGAACTGAAATTGTAACCACATGGTTGTGCTTTAACTTGTTTTAAATTAATGATTTAATACTCAAATCTGTGTGCATGGGTTCTCTTTTCAATTTGTTGTTTTCAGCTTCTTTAGAAACCTATTAAAAAAAGAAAAAGAAAAGAGAGAGGTTTAGAGAGGCTGTCTATACTGTTGTCACCTGGTTACATATGGCTACTTCGAAACTAATTAACTCAAGCCAATAACCATGGACTTTTAACTAAAATACTTTAAGAACTGACCAGTTATTTTAATTAGATATTCCATTCATGAGTGCCATGTGCTGACACTTGACATTCTCATGTCTTTTATTTAACTCTGTGTATATGTGTATGCGTGTGTAGATGTGTGTGTAGGGGGGATGTGTATGGCTTTGTGTGTATGACTCTTTACTCTTTTACTCTTTCACTTGTTTCAGTCATTTGACTGTGGCCATGTTGGAGCACCGCCTTTTAGTCGAGCAAATCCACCCCAGGACTTATTCTTTGTAAGCCTAGTACTTATTCTATCGGTCTCTTTTGCCGAACCACTAAGTTACGGGGATGTAAACACACCATCATCGGTTGTCAAACACATCGGGGACAAACACAGATACACAAACATATACACACACATACATATATATATATATATATACATATATACGATGGGCTTCTTTCAGTTTCCATCTACCAGATTCACTCACAAGGTTTTGGTTGGCCCGAGGCTATAGTAGAAGACACTTACCCAAGGTGCCATGCAGTGGGACTGAACCTGGAACCATGTGATTGGTAAGCAAGCTACTTACCACACAGCCACTCCAGGGTACCTAAATAGTGAAGAAGTTTGGTTTGCAAGTACAAGATATCAGGTTCAATCACATTGCATAACATGTCCAGGGGTCGATTTCTTCCACTAAAAGGTGGTGCTCCAGCATGGGCACAGTCAAAATGACTGAGACAAGTAAAAGAATAAAAGAGAGTAATAATATATTTTGTGTATTGTTGAAGCGTAATCAATTCATTGCACATAAAATTTAACAACAAAATCTTATTTGGACCCACCCCAAGGGCCATATGACCCTGGTTGAGGACCACTGGTTTCGAATCATAATGACCTACTTGATAGAGTTCAAGAATGACAGGTTCAATTCTAATGATCACTCAAAATGATTTATCATGTCCTTCTCCCATTTCATTTCATATAATTTGCTATCTTAAACTCTGTTTCTTATCACTTCTATATTGATTTTTATTTATTTGTTCAATTGTCTTTTTTTTTTTTTTTTTTTTTTGTTAATGATATTCGAAGAGATAGTTATGTTTCTGACTTCAAATCAATCTTTATTTATATCAATTAAAGTGATGCTGTACTCTTATTTCGTAGTCATCATTACAGTCACGTGAGATATAAACAGCAGTCATTTCAGTACAGATATTGCTAATAATCTTTAGTCATAAATGTTGTGTGATCTCATTTTTCCCTTTCATCGTGCATCAGATGTTTTATGCTGTTGAATTCTCATTTAAGTAAATGCTGCACATGACCTGATGGTTAGGGTGTTTGGTTCAACATTCTAAGGTCATTGGTTCAATTCCTTGACCTGGCTTCACATTATGTCCTTGAGCAAGGTACTTCCTTCCATGTGGCTCTAGTCTATTAGCTAAAAATGAATAACAGGTAACTGCTGGTGCATCTCTCTCTCTCTCTCTTTCTTTCTCTCTCTCTCTCTCATCCTCAATATTTTATTCCCCCTCCTCAATGCATTCATCATCATCATCGTCATCAATTTTAAATTTCACTTTTCCATGCTTGCATGTCAGATTTTGTTGAGGCAGATTTTCTTTGGCTAGATGCCTTTCCTGTCACCAACCATCACCAGTTTCCAGGCTAGATATACATAACCCCATTTGTGTTCTTTTTATACCGACACTGCACTTAGAACCAATGTTGAGTCAGATCTATGATTTCAATTGGATCTGGTACTTACATATCTACATATGATACCTTTACGGTTATTTTACCTCACTGTGAACCCTATGTTATTGTACCTAGCCAGTTCTGGCATCCTACATCTTGATGTGCCTAGATTCTAACGAATCCTATAATTAATATATATATTAATAGTTATTGCCAAGCTAACATGGCAATCCAAAAAATTAGGATGAATGCTGCCATTGATTAGCTCCAAGAGGCCATCACCTCTATCTAGTTATGTGACACACGAACCTGTGTTCATTGTAGGAAAATGTGTGATTTAGCACTTGCTGGGTGCTTCACAATTCCTTATATAGTTCATAGAAGGAAAAGGGTTAAATGAGTATAAGTGTCAGAAGGAAAAGAGATATCTATATATACACACACACACACACACACACACACACACACACACACAAATGCACACATACACATGACAGGCTTCTTCCAGTTTCCATCTATCAAATCCACTCACAATGCTTTGGTTGGCCTGAGGCTATAGTAGACGACACCTTGCCCAAATAACCTTGCACTTCATTTTAGAAGCTCTGAAGAAACTATAAGGTGATGCTCAAGCACTCATCTCTGAGTGCACTGTATTTAAATCAGAAACAGCTGTAAGCTAATGAAATTCATTGCATAATTTCCTGTTTCCTTGTCATTTTTTAAAACTTCATTTACAGTACGTATGTGTATATATAATATTTCATTTGAACTGAGAAACTGCCATGTACATTGATTTAGCTAAGACCCGCATGGATATGTACAATATTCCATAATTCAAAATACAAAACCTGGCTTGAAGGACTGACTTAGCTTCTGATGTATTATTTACCCTCCAACATGTAGCTTTTGTCAACTCATCTTCTCACATGAGGCTTTTTGATAACTACCTTCCTACCACATGTAACTTTTTTTATGTCTAACCTTCCTACCAAATGCTTAATGGCATTTTCCATCTTTACATTCTGAGTTCAAATGCCACCAGGGTTGATTTTGCCTTTTACCCTTATGGGATCAATAAAATAAGTACCAGCTGAGCACTGGGGTCTATGTAATTGACTTACCCCACTTCGAAATTGCTGGCCTTGTGCCAAAATTTGAAACCATTTTATAACTAACTCTCTAACATGTAATCGTTTGATGATTTACTGTCAAACATGTGACTTTACACTTCACTCATGGTATGTTTGTTCATTTAATCAACTTGCTACTACCACCACCACCATCTGTATATCACTATTACCACCACCATTACTTTATTAAAAAAATAAATGTGCCCTTTTAAAGCCTAGCCAAGCTCATGGGCCCGGTTTCAATGGCGTATGTGTTTCCTAGCTGGATGGGAAGCCAGTCCATCACAGCGTTACTCATTTTTGCCAGCTGAGTGGACTGGAGCAACGTGAAATGAAGTGTTTTGCTCAAGAACACAACGCGTAACCTGGTCCAGGAATCGAAACCACAATCTTACAATCATGATGCTGACACCCTAACCACTAAACTACACACCTCCACCACCATTGCTTTATACCACCACCAAAACACCATCTTCTAATAACATCATTCATGTTAAGTACAAATGAACTCTAGTGGAGAAAACTATAACACAATACAACACCAGCACATGCAATGTACACAAACAAGAACAAAACACAACAGACAACACTTTCATATCCAATAGAAAAAGAAAAAACCATTCCAATTAATACAATTTCCTGTGTGAATTGCTTGCAATTTCATTCCTCTTTTATAATCCCTTCATTCTGGTTGTCAGAGTTCAGAAAAATAATCTATCCTTAAGACTGCCAACAAATTATGCAGAAAACTATGGTGTTTCTATTTGCCATGGTGACTGATTTAAGTATTTCAGCTTCTTCCCCTTAGAATATTCAGCTATAGTAATCTTCCATTGAAGAATATTTATTATTGTTAAATCTGTTTGGATGATTTGTTATGAAAAGAGTTTCACTGAAAAATCATTATGAAAACACGGCTTTATTAGATTTCCCTTTTGTCTAAATTTTTATGCCAGACCTACATTGGTACAACTAAACTATTCTCTTCGGCTTATTTCTCCCCCTTTCTGTCCATTTCTCTCTCTCTCTCTCTCTCCATATATATATATATATATATATATATATGTGTGTGTGTGTGTGTGTGTGTGTGTCTCTTTCTTTCTTTCTTTGATTTTCTGTTATTTAAGTTTCTCTCTCTCTTCTTCCTCTCCTCTCTCTCACTCTCTGCTCTCTCTCTCTCTCTCTCTTCCCTCTCTCTCTCTTCCCTTTCTCTCTCTCCCAACTTTGTCTCTTCTTCACAGTTATCTTTCTTTCCTCTCTCTATTTGTTCTAAAATACACACATACACAACATGCACGCACGCATGCACACATGTACACACACACACACACACACTCCATTTATTTCTTGCTGAACAATATCAATGAATGGTGATTTTATTTAAACCACCATTTTGTTTAATAGTTTGAGATAAGTAGTTTGTAGGAAGTAACAAAAAGTTACACTTAAAAACGTTTACTTAACTGAGTTTGTGATGTGTGTCTGTATATGTGTGTGCGCATCTGTGTCTGTGTATATATTATATGTGTGTGTGCGAATGCTTTTTACATATATATTCTTTTATTATTTTACTTGTTTCAGTCAGTTGACTGCGGCCATGCTGGAGCACCGTCTTTAGTCAAGCAAATCGACCCTAGGACTTATTCTTTGTAAGCCTAGTACTTATTCTATCTGTCTCTTTGGCCGAACTGCTAAGTTACAGGGATGTAAACACACCAGCATCGGTTGTCAAGCAATATTGGGGGGGGGGGGACAAACACAAACACACACACACACGACAGGCTTCTTTCAGTATACATCTACCAAATCCACTCGCATGACTTTGGTTGGCCCAACGCTATTGTAGAAGACACTTGCCCAAGGTTCCATGCAGTGGGACTGAACCCTGAGCCATGTGGTTGTTAAACAAGCTTCTTACCACACAACCACTCCTATCAGAGTGTAAAATAGTTGTAAAATAAACACATCATCATCATCATCATTTTATACTCATTTTTCCATGCTGGCATGGGTTGAACAGATCATCGAAGTCCACCTCTGTTGTTATTCGAGTTGCACTGACATGTCCCATGTGTTTGTATGATTTTTGTAATTATATGGGATCTAGTTTAAAACGGGGGGCACCAGTATGTTCTTAACGAAACACTAACGAAACACTTTGAAACTTGGGACACTGGTAGAATGTGTCATATAAAACATCTTTTACTCTTAGTCTTCTTAACAAAAAAAAGGAATTCGCAAGTTATTCCATGTTAAAGTTGTCGTATTTCTGCAATTTCAACCAATCACTGACGTCTATTCAGCTGAATAGAGTTACTGCTGGGCGGTCATAAAAATGTTATTCCCTGTGACATATTTCATCCGGTTTAATCATAATTTATACGCATATATTGTTTATATAATAAATTACGCTGTGCGTAGCTATGTGTGTAACAATTTTAGAGTTCGGATTCTAGAGTTAGGGTTAGGGTTAACAGTCTAGTTAGGGTTAGGGTTAGGGTATTAATACGATATACACTGTTACAGCGCTAACTGTTTTCAACTGAATAGACGTCAATGATTAGTAGAAATTATCGAAATAAGACAATTTTTTACATGAAATAAATTCGAATACAAAAATTTTTTTCTGTTCTATAACACAAAATAGATAAGTATACGAAGTTTGAAAGTCTTTCGGTACCAAAAACACTACATAAAACATAAATGAAAACTGGTGCCCCCGTTTTGAACAAGATCCGATTTTTGTAATTATATGTCCTTCCTATTGCCATCATCTTCACAGAATGCACCGTAGTTTGTTGCCATAAAGAAATATATCCTTTTTTTTTTCTGGGTTTTTGTTATTGCAATAAAAACTATGGAAATGGAATAATTTCTTTGGAAATCTATGCTCCTTTTGATTTCTGGTTGGAAGCATGTCACCTAATAAGACCCTTACATTTTGTCTAAGACATTTATAATCAAAGACAATGTGACTAAGATGTGTTCACCTGCTAAGATCCTTTTTCCAACTATTGAAGACTCTTTAACCTACCATCTAATTGCCATTACATATAATTTTCATAAAGGTGTAAACACAGTTTTTTAACCCTGTGCCGTGAAAAAGTGTGAAGGGGGAAATTTTCCATGGGTACTAAGGACAAAGGGGGCAATGTATACACCTGTACTGTTTCATTGTTTTTTAGTCTTTGTCTCTTATTTAAATATTAAATTTTAATAAGTATTAAATGTAATATTATAATATACTGTTTGTCAAGCCACAGTCACAACCACAACAGCAATAATAACAGATTTCTAAATGAGAATAAGTAAATAAATAATTGCCCTAATTTTTCAAAAATGCTTTCAATTTTTATTCTCTGTGAGTGAATCACCTGTTTCGGTGGCAATCAACCTGTCACCAACAATTTTTTGTGATGTATTTAATTTTGTTG
>NC_068984.1:10785719-10786753 GCF_001194135.2 Octopus bimaculoides
ATATATGTATATATATATATATATATATATGTATATATATATATATATATATACACACGAAGGGCTTCTTTCAGTTTCTGTCTACCAAATCCACTCACAAGGCTTTGGTCAACCCGAGGGTAAAGTAGAAGACACTTGCCCAAGGTGCCACGCAGTGGGACTGAACCCAGAACCATGTGGGTAGTAAACAAGCTACTTACCACACAGCCACTCCTATTGTAATAAACACAATGAGCTGTTATAATATCCCCAGTCAATGATATTGCGTTCACAAAAGCCTGGGTTCACTTCCAACTGGAAATAACATATTTGCTTGTACACTGCCAGATCAGACTGGAGCCTGGTGCAGCCTCCTGGCTTCCCAGACCCCAGTCGAACTGTCCAACCCATGCTAGCATGGAAAATGGACATTAAATGATGATAATGATGACGACTTACTTGCTAACACTATTCAGAAAGATATAAATACTTGCCCTTCGTAATCTTTCATAATAAGGAAGGACATAATCTTGTTCTTTCGTCCTGCACAAAACAAATTATTTGTAGTGGGCACCATTGGAGTGGCGGTTTGTGAACAACATCTTATGATTCAGTTCTAATTCCTGGCTGGAACTGCCCTATTTCACTTAAACTCAGATAACTATGTACCTTGTCTACAGCAAGATTCTATGATCTCTCATCACCTGGTACAGGGCCATTTCCCTCAATTATACACCCCCACCTCAGGTTGTTGGTGGGGGGGGGTCATGTCTTGCAGGTGACTTCACAGGTGCCATTGCTGTGTAAAAGTTCCCTACACACTCTGTGAAGTGGTTGGATTAAGAAGGGCGTCAGGCTATAGAAACCATACCGAAGCAAACATTGAATCATGCAACCCATGCCAGCACGGAAAACAGACATTAAATGATGATCATCATGATCATCATCATCATGACGGCAATGATGATGATGAGGAGGAGGAGGAGGAGCAAAACACCATAACATTTCTTGTGGAAAACATCAATAATACTTCACTCCAATTCCTCCTCCCCCCC
>NC_068984.1:10787234-10790648 GCF_001194135.2 Octopus bimaculoides
TATATATATATATGTGTGTGTGTGTGTGTGTGTATGTATGTATGCACACACACACATGTATATGTGCATGCATGTATGTATGTGTATATATATGTAGATATGTGTGTATGTGTACATATATATATGTGTATACGTATATGCATACATACATTTATATATATATATACATATATATACATATACATTTGTGTATATATATATACATATATATACATATATATATACATATATATTTGTATATTTCCTTTGTATTTACTTATCCCTTCTCTATAATTAATCCTTTAAATCTTGTCTGGCTGGAAGATAAAGTCTGTCCTTTGAGACGAAGACAGTATCACATTGCATTTTTCTCTCATTGTGATGTTAAATTATCACAAACAAACAGGACTGCATTTCTGATGGCAAATACCAGCCGAAAAGTGTAATGGCTGGCTGTGTTAGCAATGAGGAAACAACCTTATCACAATAACAGAGACACCGAGGTGTGTGTGGGAACGGAGACAGAGAGAGACAAATCATGTTGAAAAACAATTAAATACTTGTAACTAAACTTGTTCTTCTGGAGGAAAAATATCGTGTGCCCTCTGGGTAGGTGGTCCCTTAAACATTCTGAAGAACTCCTGTTGTTCATTAAATGTAATCTGCAATGTGTTTATATAATCTGTATTGCTCTTTAATATAGTTATGTTAGAATAATGGTGAATGCGATTAAAAAAATCTTGGAGCCTTCCATGTGAGCAGTCATTCTTTCATTCCTTTTATATATCGCTGTCTGGAAACAGCTGTGCCATTGGTTAGCAGTGTCTTTGGTTACAGGTTTCAAATGGACCAGTCGTTGGTATACATTTCTGATGATGAGTGACAAGGGAACGTGTATAACTTGGTGGACTTAGTTCAAAGAAGGCTGCTGTTTTGGCAATGTTTACATGCTTCTCATACATGCAGTCATGTTCCTGGCAGACACAGGTATAGCTGTGTAGTTAAGAAATTCACTTCCCAGTTAATTCACTTGGTTACAGGTTCAATCCCTTTGCATGGCACCTTGGGCAAGTGTATTCATGTGCGGCCCTGGACCAGCCGAACCTTGTGAGTACACTAGAATGACAGAAACTAAAATTATGTCCGCGTGTGTGTGTGTGTGTGTCAATGTTTTGACATTGTATGATAATTGTAAAAAAGCATCACTGTCAGAAAAGCTGTTTCGTTCATTTCCAACCTATCACAAAAATGTGTCCAGCATTGAGAAAATGTTATCTTGTTTGGAAACAAGTGGGGAATGTCAACAACAAGGCATAGGAGTGGCTGTGTGGTAAGTAGCTTGCTTACGAACCACATGGTTCCGGGTTCAGTCCCACTGCGTGGCAACTTGGGCAAGTGTCTTCTACTATAGCCTCAGGCCGACCAAAGCTTTGTGAGTGGATTTGGTAGACGGAAACTGAGAGAAGCCCGTCGTATATATGTGTATATATATATATATATATATATATATATATATATATATGTGTGTGTGTGTGTCTGTGTTTGTCCCCCCAACATCGCTTGACAACCGATGCTGGTGTGTTTATGTCCCCGTAACTTAGTGGTTTGGCAAAAGAGACCGATAGAATAAGTACTAGGCTTACAAAGAATAAGCTCTGGGGTTGACTTGCTCAACTAAAGGCGGTGCTCCAGCATGGCCGCAGTCAAATGACTGAAACAAGTAAAAGAGTAAGTAACAAGGGAATCAAGCCATAGAAAATCTGCTTCAGTAGATCAGTTAAGAAGCATTTTTTACATTTAGTGAAAAAGTTAGGAAGAGTTTTGGCCTTTAGTAAATTTGCATAATTTAAAAAGTGACAGAATGAGTAAAGGGAAACTCAGGTGGGCCAGTATGTTATACCATGATGTCATGGTTGATATACTAAAATGACATATGCAAAATTCGTCAATTAATTGAACTTTGACATCATGGAAACTTCTGCCCTAAGAAATTGTGTCATCTGAGCCTAAAAAATTCCACGTTCGCTCCAGCATGACCGCAGCCACTTGGTTGAAATGCATAGATAAATAAATAAATAATTGACAGACTCCAAAATAAATTACCACTCTACCAAAAGAGGTCACCTACAAATAAACACTGACCTACCATGGGGAATTTATAAAATTAGCCACAATATATTATCATTATTTTTATTATTATTGTTCAGTAGTTTTATTTTTATAACGTGCTTTCACTTCACTACCGAGCGCAACTCTGTGTGTCTTGGGTATGTGCTGTGGTTTACTGTGATGCTCTTATTGTTTCTGTATTGAAAGTGTTTTGCGTAGGTTGTGTGCAGTGCCCAGTAGTGCAATTTTCTGTATGTTATATATATCTGTAAGTCCTGGTGTTTTGGTTATGTATTTGTCTGAATATTTTTTTATTATACTTAAAGCACGTACTATGATAGGAATTGTTTCTGTTTTTAGATTCCACATTCAAGTTACCTCTATTTCCTGGTCTTTGTATTATTATTATTATTATTATTATTATTATTATTATTATTATTATTATTATTATTATTATTATCATTATTATTATTATTATAGAAAAACTCAGTTTATTTTGCTGGGTATGATGGAAAGTGTCAGCTGTTCACAGCCAGCAGACTAAAATGACACTTATTATTATTGGGTGGGAGAGTAGTGCATGCAATCATAGTGACACTGGGTTAAAATATACCCATCATGACTACCCGTCTGATAAGGGTACACCAGGCACATGTATCACAACTACATGTGCATGACATGGTGATCTCATATCAAGAATAACAGCACATGGCCCTGCAGGTGGGACCCAGTTAGAATTTTCTTCAGGTCGAGTATCCCATGCCGCTCAAAAGGTCCCTGAATAAGGGTTGTTTATGGATGATGAACAAAACACTTGTGTTTCCAGAGGTGAATTATCCAAACCCCCAAAGAATTCTTCTCAACATGTTGCAGTGGTCAGTAGCTAGAATATTGAAAGAACCTATATGCACATCCATCTTTAGCAGCTGCCCAACAAAAAAATGGAGAGGACCTTCAAATTGCTCACATTATCGTGACACCTCTTCCATTTCTCTTATCTCTTTCGGTGCATCACCCATCCACCTCCCCATTCACTTCTGGCGCTTCACCCACTCTGCCACAGTGTCAAATGGTTAACAATGAATTTACTTACAAATGTCCAAATCTGTTAAAAAAAAAAAAACAGAAATGCATCACATTCATTTGTGCATGGAAAAATCTATGCCAAGCATTGGCGTATTTTTTGTTAGTATTTTTTCTTTTATTTTTTTTGCCTTTTAATATATTGGTTTTGTGGTTTGATAGTATTGATTTTTCTAAAGTGAATACAAAGAATAAGTGATTTTTTTTTTTTTTCAATTTCTAAAGATTTTTTCTTTTAATATC
>NC_068984.1:10790980-10802647 GCF_001194135.2 Octopus bimaculoides
TCTCTCTCTCTCTCTCTCTCTCTCTCTATATATATATATATATATATATATATATATATATAAAACATTATTTTCTTTCAATTCAACTTTTGAAGTGTCGTAACTGCTAAAAATTCAGTCTCAAAAAGTTTTATATTAAGATACAGCATTTCTATTTGCATACAAATAAAAAAAAAAGCAATTTATTGAATAGTGTTTTAATTGTATTTTCAGAAAAGTGTATAATATTTGTTTGATCTCAGTGCAAAACTAATAATTTCATCACCACCACCACCACATCGTCATCATCATCCACTCTATTTCACATCTGTTATCCATGGTGTGAGCCAAATATTCTAACCACCAAGCCACATGCTCTCGCTACATGTGTATACACAGAGGCAAAAGTACACATGACTCTATTCGTTTTTGCTATCAAATTATGTAGTGTCCTTGAGCAAGACACTTTATTTCACGTTGCTCCAATCCACTCAGCTGGCAAAAACGAGTGGTACCTGTATTTCGAAGGGCCGGCCTTGTCACACACTGTGTCATGCTGAATCTCCCTGAGAACTACATTAAGTGCATGCATATCTGTGGAGTACTCGGCCTCATGTTAATTTCACAAGCAGGATGTTCCATTGATCCAATCAACTGGAACACTTGTCATCATCATTGATGGAGAGCCTGGCCATTATATATCCATGGTGTGAGATGGACAGATCCTCACAGCATCTTACAACTTATTTGTTGTACTCCTTTGCCATACTCTGGTAGAGAGAACTGCTGGTTTTTGTAACTTGCAAAGTCTAAGTCCCCTCCATTGAATTTAGGGTGTTAAGTTTTTCAGTGGGATGAGCAATCCTTTTACCACATGGACTGTGTGAAAATATGAGATGTCTTTCTTTTACTTGTTTCAGTCATAGGACTGCTGCCAGAGCTTCCTTAGCAGTATTATAGGCCCCCTAGACTCTATATATTTATTAACTGCAAACCACAATATAAATAGATTTAGGGGATAAATTCTGGAGTATCTGATGCATCTATCAAATCAATGCTTTGTTAAAACAGATTTTAGGAATACACTTTGTACTTCTAAGTACAAAGTGTACTTCAAATAACTGATGCATTTATCAAACCCAGCCTGTGTTAAAATAATGGTTAAGAGTACAAGGTGTACTTAATGATCCCACATTAAAGTAATTGTCTATTTTTATAAATCTCCAATTAAAACACTATTCAATATCATTTTTTTTTTTCTTGTTAATATTTCTGTTGAAATAAAATAACCGTGTCTTAATATAAACCTTTTTGAAACTGAACTTTTATCAGTTACAACACGTGAAAAGTCAATTTGAAAAACTGCTGGAATATAATAAAGATGACTATGTTTAGAATTTAAACAAATCACTTATTGTATTCAGTTTACAAAAATCGATATGAAGGACAAAGAAAATATTTAACTAGAAACAACAAGACAATGTGTGTGTGTGTGTGTGTGTGTGTGTGTGTATGTAAAAGATCCTGCAACTGAGCAGAATATTTATTTTCAAACCCCTTTTACTTCTGTTCTATTTTTTCATCTTCTTTCCATTCTTTTGCTTTGCCTGAAACTTGTTGTCTCAGTTTTTAGACATTAAATTAAGAAATATTTTTCTCCTTGGTTAAGACACTATTTCATCGTCTCTCATAACTTGTTCATGGGTGGATTTCAGTTCGGCATTCTAAGAACAAAATATTTTTTTGTTATATCTTGTGAGCGTCATTATATTATGCCTGTTGTGAACACACTCATTGGCTCTATTTCACCTCTTTATTCATCAATTAGTTAGCTATTTTACTAATTAAATCATTGGTTGTTTCTTTAATCATTTGCTCAATCAGTCAATCTGACAAGTTTGCCAAATTGCTTTTGTTACCAGTTAAAACCTTATCGATAATGCCTTCTCAACACTAGGTCTGTTTCAAGCACACTTAGAGCAGGCCATGTCATTGATGAGGCCATGAATGGCACCAGAATGACATTGACAAACCAAGCTGATTAATTTGATTAACCTTTCAGCATTTAAGCTGGTCATAAATCGGCCCAAATATTCTGTGTGTTTATGCTAAAGCTGACCAGATCCAAACTCTCACACCTACCCTACAATGCCTTTCTAAAAATATACAATTGCATCATTGAAATCTTGAAACTACAAGACAATGCATGATTAATTCAAAACAATGTAAATGAATAGACAATACGTTTGACAAAGAAATCTGAATGTTGCAAACAATTGATCAGTTAATTTATGAAATAGTTAACCGATTGATAAATGAAAATAAAGAAGTGAAGTAGAACCAGTGCATGTGTTTATTATTGGCTTTATGATCCTCCTGAGATACAATAAAATCTGTTTCAACGCAGAGGTTCACATTAAGAATTTTGCAAACCAAATACAAAAGCAAAATAAAACAGAAGTTGTGTCAATGTGAAGGCTATTATGGTGTTGTTCAACTTGCTAGAAACAGCAGCCAGATTCCCCACAAAACACACCTTGCCATCATAAAGGAAGAGTATAAATTAGTTTATAGTCCTGCTACATCATCCTTTCGCTTGTTTCAGATTTAAGGCTGTGGCCATGCTGGAGCATCACCTTGAAGAGTTTAGTCAATCAAATTGACCAAAGTACTTCCTGCCTTCTTATTTTAAGACTGGTACTTATTTTATCATTCTTTTTTGCTGAACTGCTAAGTTGCCAGGTTGTAAACAAATCGACACTGATTGTCAAGTGGTATGAAGACAAGCACACACACACGCATACACATGCATGCCTGCACACACAATGGACTTGCATGCAATTTCCATGTCCAAGTTCAATCACAACACATTGATTAACTTGGAGCTATAGTAGAAAACATTTGCCCCTGGTGCCATGCAGTGGAACTGAACCTGAAACCACATGGTTGTTAAAACAAACTTCTTAACCTCACAGCCATGCCTGTTACTTGTGCCATTCTTTGATCATAGTTGTAATCAATCAATGGCTGACCTAAGGGTACAGAACTACAATATTATCAACTTGCAGGGCAGCAAGATGGCAGATGCATTAGCATGTCAGGCAAGATTCTTTGCAGCATGTTCTCCATCTTTATGTTCTGAGTTCAAATCCACCCAAGATCAACTTTGCCTTTCATCCTCTCAGGGTCAACAAAATAAGTTGAAATTTGTAGAAAAGCAAAAGACGAAGACAGGTGTATGGATAACTTGCAGGTGTATTAGTTTGATGCTCGGGGAAAATGAAGAAGCTTTTATGTTCCGATTCTATGATCTTCGACAGAAAGGAATAAGAGAAAATAAACAGGTGCAGGAGTGGCTGTATGGTAAGTAGTTTGCTTATCAACCGCATGGTTCCAGGTTCAGTCCCACTGTGTGGCACTTTGGGCAAGTGTTTTCTACTATAGCCCCAGGCTGACCAAAGCCTTGTGAGTGGATTTGGTAGACAGAAACTAAGAGAAGCTCATAATGTGTGTGTGTGTGCCTGTGTATGTTCCCCCAGCATCGTTTGACAACCAATGTTGGTGTGTTTACGTCCCTGTAACTTAGCGGTTCGACAAAACAGACTGATAGAATAAGTACTAGGCTTACAAAGAATAAGTCCTAGGGTTGATTTGCTCAATTTCAGGCGATGTTCCAGCATGGCCACAGTCAAATGACTGAAACAAGTAAAAAAATAAAAGAAAAGAGAGAGAATAAAAAAAAAACTTGTAGATTTAGCGGTCAAGCATGCCAATAAAATACGCACCAGTTGAGCACTGGGGTCATTCTAATTTACTTACTCGCCCCTTCCCTTTCCCAAAATTGTTGGCCTTGTTCCAAAGTTTGAAACCAGTATTTAACAACTTATCGATTTCATAGTACTCTTGCTACCAATAAACTATATACCTCTTAGCTGTTCATTGTTAAGTGGACAAAGTTATTGAGAGTTAAGTGTACTTGTCTGAAAGCACAATGCACAACCAGCGACAGACTATAAAACGTCAAGTCTCTTTTTGATAGTTGATAGACATTTTAAGGACTTGCTCACCTGCAATTTTTCATTTTTATCATTTTTATCTTTTGCAGCACAAATCAAGTTTATTTGGAATGTATTTGATTACAATAGATCCATCTACTTAGTCAGGGACTATGAGACTCTATTCAATGTCTTCCATTATATTTATGCCAAAGCTGGCTCACACTTACCATTACACAGAACTGAAAATAATTGTAGATCTGATTGACTATATATTTTCTTATATTGTACAAGATGCAAATATATAAAGTAGATGGTGACTAACATTATGTGATGTTGATAACCATTCTTTACAATATTCTTTACATTGGCTAAGTCTAATGGTTACAACTGTGAATTGAAACCCCATTGTACAGCTGCCTTACAAACAGTTTGTTTTTATTATATTTTTATTTTAAGGTGTCGAGCTGACAGAAACGTTAGTACACCGGGTAAAATGCTTAGTGGTATTTTGTCTGTCTCTATGTTCTGAGTTCAAATTCTGCCAAGGTCGACTTTGCCTTTCGTCCTTTCAGGGTTGATAAATTAAGTAGCAGTTACATACTGGGGTCGATCTAATTGACTGGCTCCACCTCCCCAAAAATTTCAGGCTTTATGCCTAGAGTATAAAAGATTATATTTTTGTTTTGTTATATGTATTCAAAATAGCTAGTTATTCTGGTAGACATTAGAAGTTTGCTTCCCAACCACATGGTTCCAGGTTCATGCTACATGGCACCTTGTGACAAGTGTTGTCTTTTATAGCCTCAGGCTGGCCAAACCCTTGTGAGTGGTTTGGTAGACAGAAACTGAAAGAAGCCTGTTTGTATTTGTGCTCCACCATCACTTGACAACTGATGTTGGTGTGTTTACTTCCCCATAACTTAGTGGTTCAGCAAAAGAGACTGATAGAATAAATACCAGGTTTTACACAAAAAAAAAAAACGGGGTTGATTTATTTCTTTAAGGTGGTGCGCCAGCATGGCTTCAATCTAATGATAAAAGATGAATACCTTAAGACATAATAGTATGATAGTACACATACATACATGCTCCAAGATATGTTACTAAATAGGATATGCACCTCAAGGTACATACGGTACCTAAATTCTCCATCGACCAATGAAAGGTTGTCTCCTGGGAAGTGTTTCCAACCTTAACTTCAGATTGACTGATAGTTTGTGGGTGAAATTTAATAAGACTGAAAGTTTTCAGTCATGTCACCTGTCATGCATACAAATCAATTTATATGTTTGTGCATAGGTGTGTCATTTGGCCATATAGCTTGACATGAAACTAAAAATAGAAATAGTGACACTCCCTAGTCTCTTGCAATCAGAAATGCCATGAACAAGTGATGCATGGGCTATTGGAAACTTGTAGTTAATGACACTATCAGTCACTAATTGCAATGCAAAATAAACGAGGAGTCAGAGAGTGCAAACCTCTGCCAAAGCAATACCAACGTCCTTTCAATGGTTAGCCAGAGATGATTTTTAAAATGAGAATATCTGAAATAAACTTGACTGCTCTCACAAACGAGAATACTAAAAATGAACCTGACCGCGCTCAAAAATCAAGTTAAAAAACAGGAAAAATAATCCAGAATCTTTGTCTGGTACCGGATTGATCCCAAAATCTAATCAGTTTCTGTTAGTCACGAGGCCAAATATCCCTGAAGGTTTCATCCAAATTCATCCAGCGGTTCTTGAGATATCTTGTCCATGGACAGACAAACAAACAAACACAACTGAAAACAATACCGTCACCTTTGCTAAGGCAGAGGTAATAAATAAATAAATAAATAAATAAATAAAGAGATGAAAGACAAGGTTGGTTGCAGGATTTGAACTCATAGCACAGGAGCCAGTCAGGCAGACCTGGCATCAACCTCTTTCGGATGGTACTTTTTACATTCCACCAGCACGGGAGCCAGTCAGGGGGCACTGGCCTTTGTAGATTTTTTTTTCCCTCTAGATGTAATATATCTTATTACATAATCCAAAGCAATACTCATCATATTGCTATGACTTGTTTCCAAGTTGTTTACTGAAATAGTAACAAATTAATTAGGTTTAAAGTGGAATACTTCAGAATCACTTCACTTGTATTCACTAACATAAACTACCTTGTGGTCTGCTCAATCAGGGGTTGATTTGGGGATAAACAACAACTAATCTGTTGTCTATGGTATCTGCTTCAGACTTAGATGGACTTAACTGATATTGAATAAATATGCCAGTGCTTCCTGGCTGCCCCCACCCCCATGCTGGTGGCACATAAAAAGCACTATCCGAATGTGATTGATGCCAGGCCTGTCTGGCTGGCTCCTGTGCTGGTGGCACGTAAAAAAGCACCATCTGAATTTGGCCAATGCCAGTGCCCCCTGGCTTGCCTCCATGCCGGTGGCACATAAAAAGCACTATCTGAATGCGATCAATGCCAGGCTGGCTCCTGTGCGAGCGGAACATAAAAAGCACCCACTACATTCTCAGAGTGGTTGGCGTTAGGAAGGACATCCAGCTGTAGAAACCTAGCCAGATCAGATTGGAGCCTGGTGCAGCTGCTGGCTCTCCAGAACTCAGTCAAACTGTCCAACCTATGCCAGCATGGAAAACGGACGTTACACAATGATGATGATAAATTGACAACCCTTTAAGTTGCTTCTTTGGTATCTTACCATCATCCCTTAGAATGTAGAAATGATCAGCCTAAATAACCTTTTATTTTTTAATTGGTGTAGTCATTTCAGTTGTGGCAATGCTGAGAAAGATTTAAAAGATATTGAAAGATTTAAACAAATTGATCCCCTTATACTTATTCTTAAGTATGGTACGCAGTCAGTTGGTCACTTTTGCCAAACCACCAAGTTATAGGAACATAAACAAACCAACACAGGTTGTTGATTACTGGACAAACACAGAGATAAAAAATATATATATAAAGAGATAATATATGCTGGTGGCACATAAAAAGCACCCACTACACTCATGGAGTGGTTGGCGTAAGGAAGGGCATCCAGATGTAGAAACCTTACCAAATCAGATTGGAGCCTGGTGTAGCCTCCCAGCTTGTCAGACCTCAGTCAAACCGTCCAACCCATGCCAGCATGGAAAGTGGATTTTAAACAATGATGATGATATGTATGTATGTATGTATGTATACACCCCCACACACACACAGAAATGACAGGCTTCCACAGTTTCCATTTACCAAATTCACTCACAAGGCATCGGATATCCTAAGGCTATCATAGAAGATACTTACCCAAGGTGTTGCACAGTGAGTTTGAACCTCCAGCCTTATGGTTGCAAAGCAAGCTTCTTAACCACACAGCTATCCTTGCACCTACAGGAATGAAAGATATAATAAAATATTTTTTCCAATTTCTTCCAAATCACTGCATTTATGTAATAAATAATTAACATTAAGCATATTAATACTTCTCTCTGTATCCTTTACTTGTTCATGTCTAGCACCTAGCTGCCATAGGGGCCTATTATTTCTCCACCTCTGAAAATACAATGAACAACATAAAATCAACAGTAATTATTTTGTATTACTAATTTAATTTCAAATCCTATCTGCCACAATGAAACAGTAATGTTTGTGTAGATGGTGTTCGACTTCCAGACACACTAAATTGATTATGTTGTGTTTTAAATATTTATTTATTTATTTAACGAGCTATCAGCCAAGGCAACATTAGATGGCATATTGAAGAAATAACCCGCATCCCCCTGATATGTGTTAAAAAGCTAGAGGCTTGTTCTCAGTCAAATTCATTAAGAAAAGAAAATTAGGTGATAATATTGCTTTAAAGTATGAGAGAAGGGAGACAGATGGGGTGGAGTAGAGAAAGACACAAACACAAACTAGGGAAGAGAAGCAATGACTAGTTCTATCATAAGTCAAAGATAGCAAAAGACAAAAAGTAAATTAATGTTTTGGTAATTAAATTCTCCAAGTCATAAGCTAAGAATTCCTGAGGAGATATTTTTTTGGTGAATCTTCTACTTTTAAGAATTCTCCTTCAAATGACTCAAGATTATAGCAAAGTTTATGTTTAGTAAACAGAAGTGAAGTGGTGATTGTCGAGTGTTTCACTTTAAATCTAATTAATTTGTTGCTGTTTCTATATATATTACTGTTAAATAACTACGTTGTGTATACATATAGATGTATATGGATGTGTGTATGTGTTATTACACACACACACACACACGTGTGTGTATATATATATGTGTGTGTGTGTGTGTGTGTGATATAATCTTAATAGCAAATCAGTTTATAATTGAGAAACCACACACTTATGTATAAATAAACATAGCTGTGGACAGAGCTTCTAATATATACCTTGTCACCTGGACAAAGTTTCTAATATACACTCAGGCACCCAATTTAAGTCCAGAAAAAAAAGCAATGTAAGCTATATATGCACCTAAGTGATGTCTAACTTTATAACACCACTTGAAGTCCTTTTAGGCTTCTTACCATCCATGAATGTCACTGTTAACTTTTCTGCTCTTTTCTTGTTTATGGCGCTTCCATGATTTTTAACTTTACATTTACTGTGTCTTCTGCATGTATTTTTGGTTATTATTACCGTAGTTCTTTACTTGCAGTACAGCTGCTTTAAATTGTTTCTTTTACCCTTTTTTTTTTTTTTTGCTTGTCCAACCCATGCTAGCATGGAAAGCGGATGTTAATCGATGATGATGATGAAAGTTGTGGTGCATCTGCGCACTGTATGTTATACACATGTTAGAATTTTCATTGTTATGAATGGAGTGAGGTGGTATGGGCATGTATTGAGGAGGGATGAAGGGCATGTTCCGAAGAGGGCATGTTTTGGGGTAAATGGTGTGCAAATGCGAGGTAGACTGAGGAAAAAGTGAAGAGGGAGATTGGGAGGGTTGGTTTGAAAAAAGAGAACACCAAAAGCCAGGTGAGATGGTGTGAGGGCGGTTGCTATGGCATTGAAGTAGATCTGGCCATCCCCGTTAACGGGGACAAAACCTGGATTTAAAACACTGGATGATGATGATGATGATGATGATTTTGCTTAGTAACATTTCATGTCTTTACATTCTAGGTTCAAATTCTTATTTCTTTATTGCCCACAAGCAGTTCGGCAAAAGGGATGGATAGAACAAGTAGTAGACTTACAAGGAATAAGTCCTCAGGTCGATTTGTTCGACTATAGGCGACGCTCCAGTATGGCTGCAGTCAGATGACTGAAACAAGGAAAAGAATAAAAGAATAAAGGAATATATGTAGGCTGATATATGCACACACACACTTGTATACATATATCAGCACAGGCATGGCTGTGTAGTTAACAAGTTTGTTTCCAACCATATGGTTTAGGGTCAAGTGTCTTCTAGTATGGCCTTGGGCCAACCAAAGCCTTGTGAGTGGATTTGGTAGAGAGAAACTGAAAAAAAAATAACTTATTGTTTGTGTGTGTGCGTTTAGGGAACAGTTTTATGGTCTCCTTGTCTTGGTGTTGCCTGGTTGTTGCAAATAAGTGTCTTTATCATTCAGGCAGTGTTCTTCACCTTCAGTCTTCCATGGAAATCATTTCTGGTCATGGAGGAAGTATTACATTGTTTGGAAACAAGTGAGGGATGACAACAGGAAGGGTGTCCAGTTGTAGAAAATCTGCCTTAATGAATTCCATCTAACCCGCGCAAGCATGGAAAAGGAACATTAAAGCTATGATGTTGATGATGATAATAACGATGTTGGTTTTGAAAAGAATGCCAATTTACATAATCACCATTTTCCTAATTCTACTCTAAAAGCAGCATCATTGGCCATTATTGATGAATTTCCTTGAAATATTACTGGCCAAATCCTTTATTCCTGTCTGTTTTAATTATGGAGGTCAAAGGTTTGATTTGTCTTGATCTTTTTATTCCTTGTCTTTACCACAATCCTTCAATCCATAAAATTTATTTGTTCTTAAATCCCTTTGTTATCATTTTCTCATGCCTCTTCATTCCTGTCACTTCTGTTTAACTCCAAATCAGCCACAAACAAGCCAACCAGGAGTTCAATTCTAGCCATTGACTATACCAGCTTTCTTTATGATTTATTTTATTTTCCATATAGAGTGTATTTAGAATTACATTATCCAGTGGATCCTTCAATTTTGAAGACATCAGAATGTAATTTAAAGGAGATTTAACTGTTATTTCTATTGGACTATGTGACTACATGGAAGCAATATGTGATAGAATAAGGAAGTAATATCTTTAATTTCTAACATATAACAATTTTCTCATAGCTTATCATTCTTGTTGTTTAGCTCTGGATTAGACATAATCAAGTATAAACTAACCAATGGGTCTGTCACATTTTAAATCATTAGGGCAATATGAAGGCTTGGGGCCTAGTGGTTAGGGTGTTGTACTCCCAATCAGATGATCATAGTTTCAATTTCTGGACCAGGTGATGCATCGTGTTCTTGAGCAAAACACTTCATTTCACATTGTCCCCAGTCCACTAAGCTATAAATGAGTTCCAGCAATAGCTGCAAAGTTAAATCTGCAATGGACTGGCATTCTATCCAGGGTGGTGGGTGGTGATGGGTAGCTGCTGTAATCTCACTCATTTAACTGCTATGGAAATCATGCCAAGCTCCCAACATTTTGAGTTCTAGGGCTTTTGACTAAGTCAAAATATGTAATTTAAAGGTTTAATGGAGGTTTCTTTATTGCCCACAAGGGGCTAAACATAGAGGGGACAAACAAGGACAGACAAAGGGATTAAGTCGATTACATCGACCCCAGTGCGTAACTGGTACTTAATTTATCAACCCCGAAAGGATGAAAGGCAAAGTCGACCTCGGCGGAATTTGAACTCAGAACATAACGGCAGACGACATACCACTAAGCATTTCGCCCGGCGTGCTAACGATTCTGCCAGCTCGCCACCTTAATTTACCTACTATTTCTGGCACGCAGTGTGACTGCATATAAGATATAATAGAACATAGAAAGTAATATCTTTAATCACCAACCGTATAAAGATCCAAAAGTGAACATTCAAAGTTAGAAAAAAAATAAAGACTATCTTTGTATGAAATTTAAATGATCATTAATGTTTATGTTCTTTATGTTTAAATTGAATATTTTCACACACTTTTTACAGAAGTCAAATTGCATTTATATAAAGAAGTAATTTTCTGGAAAATATTCCAAAGACTTTTGAATATTATCAATGTCTTAACGGTGCTTTATTAGAACCATTCAAAGAATTTAGATTTAAGACTTTCCTTCTATTTCCGCTTATACATGAATACTAAAAGTAAGGTGTTTTCTTGACAATTTTTGTACTTTTCCTTTGGTTCTTTGATCTAATCTGAAAATGATGATTCTTATTGAATTAACCAAAATTGTTTACCCCAGTTCTTTCTATTCCCCTTCTAATTTCCTTAGAGTCTCTCCCCACTCCTTTTTTTGTCTGGTCCCCAAATTCTCTATATCTATTTCTAAGCAAACTTTCTTGTTCTTTATCTTTTCACTGTTCCTTGCTATTTTGTCATTTCAAAATTTATTACCTACTTTCACTTTCCTCACACTATTCCTCCTCCTCCTCCCTCCCTCATATATATATATATATATATATATATATATATATATATATA
>NC_068984.1:10802917-10803609 GCF_001194135.2 Octopus bimaculoides
CAAGTAGTTAGCATGAAAAAACCTCATAAGGGAAAAATTTATTAATTATTCCCTATAAATATATTTATTTATATAAGGGCATTACTATACATAAATGCAAACTCCTATTGTGAGGCATTTATGTATAGTAATGCCCTTATATAAATATATATATATATATGTAATATAAATAATATATAAATATATGCATATATACATACATATATGTACATACCTACATATATATGTATATATACATGCATATATAGGTACAGGACATCAAAAAAACATAGATAAAATGAGAAACAAAAACATAGAAAACAAACTTTTTTCAAACAACGAAAAAACAAACAAATTGAGAAACGAGACAGACAATATAAAGAACATTCCCTTCATCAGTTGTCCCCTGTTTTATCCACTCTGCATTTTGAAGGTAAGGACAAGACGTGACTTCATTAAAACAGTTCTTCCTGCAAAGCAAATTAAATAAAATTTGGGATTTTTTGTGGAGGGTGAAAGTGGTAACAAAAACAGGACAGTGAGAACAAGACAGTAAAAACAAATGGTGAGGGTTGTTAAGCCAAGATGAGGTGAAGTGGTGATCGCTGGAAAAATGAGCTTTGAGCAGAGAGGGGCAAAAACACGTCTTGTCTTTAGGAAGGAAGTGGAAATATATATATATATATATATATATATATATATATATATATATA